>NW_015397004.1:4908-6465 GCF_001527695.2 Protobothrops mucrosquamatus
GGGGGGGGGGTGAGCCGAGAGAGCCGGTTGCTCCCCCCGGTTCCTCCACGCCGCTCCGCCAGCGGCGCCTGATGGGGGTCGCCGTCCCTGGAGTTCAAAGGCCAGAGGGGATTGGACCCATCCTCCGCGGCCCGTACGGCTGGGGCGGATGGGCTTCTGATGGCATCTGGCCTTGGCTGCGAAGCCAAGATTGCCCTCTGCCCGCCCCCCCCACCCCCATTGCTCTGTTTCAACCCCGAAGCAGCCGCTGGCGGGGATGGACTAGATGACCTCCGAGACCCCCTTCCAGGTCTTGCGTTCTGGGGCCACCCCTTGGCAGCTGAGCCACTCTTGAGCCTTCCTTCCTCCCTTCCTTCCTTTGCAGGGTCCTTCTCAGAAGCTGCGCGCACACGCCTGCACAGGCACACGCGTGTGCACACGCACCCGGAGGGTTTCCCTCTCCGCTCAGCCCCCCCTCTTCTCTCCTGACACCCCCCTCAAGGCTGCCATGGCCGCCCCGGCCAACGCACAGACGGCCAGTAAGACCTGGGAGCTGAGCCTGTACGAGCTTCACCGGACCCCCCAGGTGAGGGGCTGGGGGGGGAAGGGGGAGGAGGAGGAGGAGGAAGGGGGGAGGAAGGCCCAAGTGGCCCAAGGCTGGCAGGAGGAGGACAGGGAGGGTCAAGGCCCCATCCAGCCATGGGACACCCCTCCTCTCGGTCGCTTTCACTGGAAACCCCCCCCCATTTCTGGATGAGGGGGTCTTAAAGCGGGGCGCACAAATGGGTCGATTTTGGACTCTCCAGGTGAGGGACTGGAGAGGGAGGGGGGAGGAGGAGGCAGAGGGGGGAGGAAGGCACGAGTGCCACACAAACGGCTCCACAAAAATTGGGAACACCGTCAGCCCCCCCCCGCCAGGATGCCCCCCATCCTCCTCCAAAGATTGTCATATAAGTGGGCGGGGGGGCTTCTCCCAGACCGACGTGGCACCCCCAGACCGTCCAGCCACGGAGGGCCTTTGGGGGGGGGCTGCGAGTCGCACCCGAGAGCCACCTTGCCGGTGGGGGTAGTGGCCAAGGGCCGCCCCATAGAGACCGGCTTACAGTAGCGCAGCCGAGAGGAAACACCCCCCCCCAGTTGTCTGTGTCAACGTGCCCCCCGCCCGCGTCTCCCCGGCAGGAGGCCGTGATGGACGGGACGGAGATCGCCGTCTCCCCCCGCAGCCTGCACAGCGAACTGATGTGCCCCATCTGCCTGGACATGCTCAAGCACACCATGACCACCAAGGAGTGCCTGCACCGCTTCTGCTCCGACTGCATCGTCACGGCCCTGCGCAGCGGGTAGGGCCACCGCGCGGGTCCCAGGAGCGAGTAGGGTGTGTGTGTGGGTGGGTGGGTGTCTTCCAGCGGGGCCAAACCCTCCGTCTGCCCTCCCCACCCCACCACAGGAACAAGGAGTGCCCGACCTGCCGGAAGAAGCTGGTGTCCAAGCGGTCGCTCCGGCCGGACCCCAACTTCGACGCCCTCATCTCCAAGATCTACCCCAGCCGGGACGAGTACGAGGCCCACCAGGACCGAG
>NW_015397004.1:11093-13828 GCF_001527695.2 Protobothrops mucrosquamatus
GCCTTGGAATGGGGGGGGCTGAGGGAGAAGGCGTCCACGGGGGGGGGCATCCGGCATGGCTCAAGCCACGTTGAGTGGGAGGGGTGAGGGGGGACCCCCCCACATGGGGGGGGAATGTCGGAGAGGCTGCCCTGCCTGAGCCCCTTGCGTGGGGGGGGCGTCTCTGGGCACCAGCGGCCACTGGCAGAGCGCCCCCCCCAGGGCAGAGACTGGCACCGCCTTTGCCGCTTCCTTCCCGGAAATTCAAGCACCCCCCCCCCCGAGCCAGAGCAAAGCGCCTCCCCCCTTTTGCACCCGTCGTCTCCTCCCCTTCCCAACACCATCAGGCTGTGCAAAACGGGATGGGGGGGGGCAATGTTATTTTTTTATTTCTCGAGCCCCCACCCTGGAGAAGCCGGGGTGCAGGAAAAGGAGGGGGGGCGTTGTTGCGAGAGCCCACACCCCCCCCACCATCTACAAGGGAGCCACGGGGAGGGGGTCCTGCCTCGTTCCGCTGCAGCGGCGAGGGGGGGGCCTCTTGGGAGACCCCCCCAGGATGACATCTTCTGTCCTCTGGCGGGGGGGGGAAGCGAGGTGGCTGTTGGGGTGCAGCTGAGCTTTGGGGAGGGGGGAGACTCCGAAAGCTACCGACCTGTGGATGGAGAAGGGGGGGGTCGTGAGACTGTTGGGGACACGGCAAATGCAGAAATTGGGGTGGGGACCCCCCGACACCTGAGGTGGTCCTGGGGACACCCTCCCCCCAGGTCCTTGTAGTGGGGGGGGGATGTCTCTGGCTGGTCTCCCCAGGACAGGAAGGGAAATGGAGGGGAGGGGTCTTCCGTCAGAGGGAAGAGCCCTCCCCAGTGTGAGACGCCCCCCCACCCAGCCCAGCCCCTCCTGACCAAGCAGCTTCTGGGCCTCTCCGTGGCCTCGGGGGCTTCTGGGGCTGCCGAAAGGAAGGGGGGGTCTTGGGGTTCAAGAGTGGGTGGGGGGGAGGCAGGCAGCCCCCCCCCACTGTTGCCGGACTCACCTTCACCGGGGTAGCTGTCGCCCTCCAGGGGGACGTATCCTGCGGGGGAGAGTGGATTAAATGGGGTGCTCAGGTCTTTGGGTGGGCCCAAGGGGGGGGAGGGTCCCCAGGAAGGGGCAGCGGCCCCAGATGTGGCCGGCCCACCCCCCCCCAGCCCAGCCCCACCCCGATCCACTCTCCTGCTGCTGCTGCACTACAATACCCCTCATCCCCATCCACGTGCCCTTTCCCCCGCCCGAGCCTTGGGGTGAGTTCCCCCCCCCACTTTTTCCAGAGGGGCTCTGAGCCCTCCGTGGCTGAAGCCCCGCCCTCTGGGTCGGGGGGGAGGAGCCACCGTGCCCCGGAAAGCAGGCAAGCGCCCCCTAGGGGGGGTCCGCAGCCCCCCTGCAGGAAACAAGCCAGCATGTCGAGCCCTGTTTTGGGGGGTTTGGGGCTGCCCCCATCAACACACACACAGCCCTCAGCCCCCCCCCCCGAGTTGGGGCCGCCCCCCCCACTCACCTTGCATCCTTGACCGCTTCCAGAAGACCAGGCCGGCCGCCAGGAAGACCGTCCCCACTGCCAGCACGGCCACGGAGACCCCAATCTTGATCCAGAGCTCCGAGGGGATCCCGGGGGCTGAGCAGGGAGGCAGAAAAATGGGGAGGGGGCTGTTCATGTCTCCCCCACACACACACCCAGAATGGGGAGGGGGCTCCCCCTTGGGCTCCTTTGCCCCACCCGTTGTTTCTGATGCCGAAGATGCTTCTGGTTCCCACGTTTGAGGGGATTTACGGGGGTCCTCGACTTACGGCGAAGGAAGGGAGACCCCCGCCCTTTGACCCGGAACGCCTTCGCGCCTTTTGGATGCCAGGACTTCAATTCCCAGAATTCCCCAGCCCGCACAGAGACCAGGGGTCTTCCAACTTGGCCCTTGGATGGCTGGTGGACTTCAACTCCCAGAGGAATTCTGGGAGTTGAAGTCCACCAGCCATCCAAGGGCCAAGTTGGAAGACCCCTGACATAGACAGACCAACAGCTGAGGCATCCTGGGAATTGTAGTCCTAGCCATCTTAAAGCAGACCCTGTCCCAGAGAAACCTCTGTGGCCCTCAGGGACCCCAGTGGAGGAGAGTCCCACAGGCTCTTGCCATTTCACCACAGGCTCTGCACTTTCTAAAGGGGGGGTGGGTGTAATTGGGGGCCTCGATTCTTGGACCTTTTCCCACAACTCCCCACCGCCTTGTCCGGATGCTTTCCTGCGAATCCCGGAGAGACGAGGACTCGCCGAAAAAGAATCCGAATAGAGCTGGAAGGGACCTGGGAGGTCCTCTAGTCCAGCCCCCTTGCTCAAGCAGGAGACCCAATCCCGTTTCGGACAAATGGCTGTGCAGTCTCTTCTTAAAAGCCTCCAGTGATGGAGCACCCACAACGTCCGGTGGCGGGTGGTTCCGCTGGTTAATTGTTCTCATTGATAGCAAGTTTCTTCTTCGTTCCAGGTTGGGAGGCAAGGGGGCCCTCTGCACGCGCACAGAGAAGAGGCCCTCTGCACGCACACAGAGGGGAGGCCCTCTGCACACACACAAAGGGGAGGCCCTCTGCACACACACACAGAGGGGAGGCCTTCTGCATACGCACAGAGGAGAGGCCCTCTGCACACGCACAGAGGGGAGGCCTTCTGCGTATGCACAGAGGAGAGGCCCTCTGCACACGCACAGAGGGGAGGCCTTCTGCGTATGCACAGAGGA
>NW_015397004.1:17394-18790 GCF_001527695.2 Protobothrops mucrosquamatus
CCCCTTGCCCCTCCCCCCACTCACTCTGCCTCTTCCCCGTCTGGGCCCAGAGGGACCGCCCGTGCATCTGGCACTGCTGGGCGGATTCCTGGGGCAGTCCCGGGGCGTTCTGCGCGAGCCACTGGGCCACGGGCACCCCCGTGTAGTTCCAGGGCACGGAGGCCCCCAGGCCACAAGGCACGAACTGGCTTTGGCTGAAGTCGTAGCAGGTGAAAGGCATCTTGTTGAAGAAAAGGACCCAGTTCTGTTCGAGGACGCCGCCGTCGGCCGAGAGCAGGCTGTCCGTCTCCAGGTGCAGCACGAAGGCACCTGCGTGGGGGGGGGAGGAGGCGGGGGGAGAAACGGAGATCAGGGGGCGTCTGCCAGGAAGCCCCCTCCCCAGGCAAAGAAGGTGAACGGCTGCGGGGTCCTGAGATGGTGGCACTCCAGAGGCAGGGAGTTCCGCGGTCCCGCAGCCCGGAGACAGACAGACAGACAAGCAGGTAGACAGAAAGGCAGAAAGACATACAGACACACACACAGACAGACACACAGACACATACAGATACAGACACACACAGAGAGACACACATACACACACAGAGACACAGACATATACACAGACATACACACAGATACAGAGACACACAGACACAGAGATACACACAAACACACACAGACACAGACACACGCACAGACACGACACAAACAGACACACAGAAACAGACACACAGAAACACAAAGACACACAGACATACAGAGACACACAGAGACACATACACAGAGACACAGAAAAACAAAGACACAGCCACAGACACAGACAGACACAGATAGACACACAGACACACACACACGGACACAGACAGACAGACACAGACACACACAGACACACACACACACACACGGACACCCACAGATATATACACACACACAGAGACACACACACGGACACCCACAGATATACAGACAGAAATTTGTGTATATTTATTGTGGTTTTTACTATTGCCTGTTCACCGCCCTGAGTCCCGTAAGGGAGATAGGGCGGTATATAAATTCAATAAATAAATAAATAAATAAATACAGACACACACAGACACACAGACACCCAGAGACACAAAGACAGACACAGACCACACACACACACACGGACACACACGGACACACACAGATATACAGACACACACACGGACACACACAGACACACAGACACACACAGACACACAGATACACAAAGAGACACACACACACGAACACAGACAGACACACAGACAGACAGACACACACAGACACACACACACACACGGACACACACAGATATACAGACACACACCGACACACACAGATATAGACACACAAAGACAGACACACACACACACACACACGGACACAGACACACACACACACACACACACACACA
>NW_015397005.1:0-1314 GCF_001527695.2 Protobothrops mucrosquamatus
TGTTTTGTCTTCCTCATTGAGTGCCCAGCCATCCTCATCGGGTTCGCTCGGTCTGGAAGGCACTGGTAAAGCGACCCTTAAGGGGCGATCTACCTCCAAAATTACTAAACAATCTGATAAGCAGGCTACCAGGAGACACCAAGCCTTGGGAAAAGAAGTTTTTTCCAGAACGCAGAAGAGAGCCAGAATAGAGACATAGGAGTCCACGGGATTAGTCCTCTACTTACCCCTTGGAGTATCAGCCTCACCTAGGGGTGTTTAGTCGGGTGGGGAGTCATTCCCTTTTACCACGCAGGGCAGAACAGAGCATGTTCATTTGTTCCCCAGCCTTCCTTGCAAAGGACAGCGCAGGGGGTTCCTGAGGCCATGTTTACCCCTAATGCGGCAGGGTTTCGCCCGGCTGACCCGATTCCCTTCCCTTCGGAAGAGCGTCTGGCTCTATCACTCACACAGGAAGTTGACCGTGCTCTGGATGCCAGAAAGCGGCCCGTTAGGCCACTTCCAACTCCTGTCCCACGGTTAGAGGATGAGACCCATCATAATTCATCGTCTCCATCTGGGTCTTGTGTTTGAGGATTCATACCTCATCCATTCCCCTCTTGAACAGGAGATCCAGTTGTCAGAGGAAGAACAGGTACCTCTACAGATACCCATGTTTGCTGGCTTATTAACCCTGCTTTCTTTGTTTCCATGCTGCGCAAGGCCACGTCCAGGGCTCATCTGGGACAGGGTTCCGCAGCTGTAGAGGATTCCGCTCCGCCTGATGCGAAGACGGCTCCAGGTTACGTAGAACTGGTTGCGTAGCAACACCGTATCTCCTGTCCTTCTTATCCCTGAATGTTATCAGGAAACAGTGGTCATCTCAGACTTCGATTCCCTTGTCAGTTAATTTGGACAAAAAACCTGTATACTGTGACCAGGAACTGGAGGAGGCTCTGGAGGGTTCCGGAGGTGGACGAACCATTGGGAGCCCTAGTATCAGTCACTGCCATAACCGGCGTATTTCAGTAGCCCTTAAGACCGAGGATTGCAAGTGCGAGTCCAGTTATAAGAGGATGCACCAGATGACCACCTGGGCGATCAGGGCTGATACCTCCGCCTCCCCTTTTTCAGTGGGGCCGCCCTCACCTGACTCTGGGCACTCCAAGCCTGGATTCCAGCGAAGGAGGTCCGCACGCTCCTGGACCCCAGTAAGATGGGGGCTGTTACCAAGCATGCGTTGGACACTTCCTCACAGGCCGCCAGGGTTTCTTCAAGAGCTTTGGCATCCAATATAACTGGACGCCACATGCTCTGGCTGAAACATTGGCAAGC
>NW_015397005.1:4524-7696 GCF_001527695.2 Protobothrops mucrosquamatus
GTTAGTTTGGTGAGCCACAACGTCTTGCTGTCAGTCAATGGCTACGCTCGCGTCAAAGACTGGAGTCTAGGGTCCAGGACGGGCGTGGCAACTTTGGCTGACTTGATCTGATTGGGCAGGAATACAGTCTACTACCCAATGGTGGAGTCTCCATCTCCGTGCTGAGAAAAGGCGTTCAGGTAAGACAACGCCCCTTTCCAGGCGTCTGAATTTCGATACATGATCATGGGGATGCTGCAACGGTCATGAGTGTGATCTGTTTCCTGGATCTTAGTTCCTGCTGTTTTTCAGTTCTTCCTGCATTGTTACAGTTTTGTGTGCAGATGTGTTCCTGATTCATCTCCAGGTAAAAGAGTCAGAGGGAGATACAAAGTGATTCTCTGCTTGAAATCCTTGAGAGTTTCCACTGTTTAGTGTAAATAACACTGGACTAGGTGGAGATTGTGTAGATGCCAATATAGTGGAAATTCAGTTGGTTATTTTGGAAGAGCAGCCACTTTCATTAGCACACTCCTTAGTCTCTAGTTACTTTTCTCCACCTCAACTAAACAGGCATGTACAGGTAGTCCACCACTTATAGCAACAATTGCATCCAAACTTTCTGTTGCTAAGTGAGATAGTTGTTAAGTGAATTTTGCCCCATTTTATGACCTTTCCTTTCACAATTAAGTGAATCACAGCAGTTATTAAGTTAGCAATACAGTTGTTAAATGATCTGGCTTCCCCATGGATTTTGCTTGTAAGGAGGTAGCAGCCAGGACCCTGCAACCATCATAAATATGAGTCGGTTGTCAAGTATCTGAATTTTGATCATGTGATCATGGGGATGCTGCAGTGGTCGTAAGTGTGAAAAAAAATCATAAGTCACGTTTTTCAGTGCCATTGTAATTTTGAATGGTCACTAAATGAACTGTTGTAAGTCAAGGATTCCTTGTATTTGGTTGTTCTAAGATCTGTCTGCCACTCTCATCTCAGTGTAGTACACTCTTACAGGTAGTCCTTCTTTAGTGATCACAGTTAAGACCTGCAAGTTGGTTGTTAAGCGAAAGTGGGTTGCTAATTGAAAATTACATGACCACAACCGTGCTTATGATTTTACTTCAGCTTTCCTCTGCTTTACTGTATCAGAAAGCTATGACGCCGGTCAGATGAGCTCAAATGGCAGGGAAGGTTTCTGGAATTCAACCCATGAGAAAACTGAGTAAAAGTGCAACTCTTATAACCATTTTTTTTTTTGCATTTCCTTGTCCTTTGCAATGCTCTTCTGACCGCTGGGATAATTAGCAAGAAAAGAATTAATGTTTGCATTTACATTCTTTCGAGAGAAAGGGATTACAAGAGAGTAAATAAGCACCCAATGGGGAATATATTTAACAGCCATAATATATTTATGCATTATATACATATTCAGCATTAAACAAAACAAGGCTCTGTTATTTTCTCAGCAACAGTTTGTGTGATATTTAGTCAAATGAATTGCACTGTATTTCTATTTTCCCCCTTTGGTCCCACCCTCCTCTATCAAGCAGCAACCTTTAATGTTTATGTGATTTTCCCCCTCCTATTCTTAACAATCACCTTTTTTTGCCTTTGGAATTATGGTTCTTCCTTTTCTCTCCTTTTTTCTGCTTCCTGCTTCCCACCATCTCCAGGAATACATCAGGCGACAGTTAGAGGAAGAACAGAGGCAGTTAGAGATTTTGCAGCAGCAGTTACTGCAGGAGCAAGCGCTACTTCTGGTAATGGGGAGGCAGGATCTCTCTTACGTCCCTTTCTCCCAACTTTTCTGTCTGTAGCAAAACAGCATGATATTAGCCTTTATAGGGTTGCCACCTTTTTCTCATTTTTTTTTTCTTTTTTAAACTTGAAAGTATTCAAATGTTGGTTAATTTGGCATTTATTAACATTTCTGGAATCGGCAAAGCATGGGGGTTAGAAGGCATGCCATCAGGACTTGATCTAGCCTATTATATTATGCAGTTTGATCTGGTTTTACTCAGGACACAGATTCAGTTGCAAATTGTTTGAAATTTATTTTGAATAAGAAAGAGAAAGCAAGAGCTTATAAGACAGCAGCTGGACAGTTTTTGGCTACTGAACTATCTGTGATAATGGTCCAAGCATTTATAAAAGGAACCCCCCAAGCTTGTGCATGGGCTATTGGAAAAGTCCCCAAATCTTGCAAGATTTGTGCAGGATAGTTGTGGTCTTAATGTGAAATTTGAACAGTTTATTTCTTGGGGGATCAAATGAGCATCCTAGTGCTTTATGTGTTGCGTTGCCAACCTCTTTTCTAAGCCTTAACTAGCATTTTATTGAATGCCTGATTACATCTTCCAATAATGTTTTCTTTTTCCAAATTTAGCTTCTCATAGGCTAAATTTCTACCAAGAACAAAACATGGACATCCCAGGCCAGAATTTCAGTCTAGGTTTTTTTAAAAAATTATTTTACTCTTTCACCTTCTTCATCCAACATGTGCTTTCAGCTTATGGAGAAAGAGAGCTTCAGGCACAGCTTACAGCTGAAAATAGCTGTAGTCATCCTGAAGCATATATGCCAATTTAATTCTTAAATAATGATAGTTTCTAAGTCCAATTAATTGGCTAGAAAGAGAAGAATTTCTGAGAAATAAGCACAATCTGAAATCCTGATTCTGGGAGACCCTTCCAATGCCAATATTGCTCTCTATTTGTGGCCTGAAAATAATAGTGAGGTGTTGATGGGGATTACCAAAGAAATGGTAAGACCCAGTGCTTTTTTTAAATAAAAAAAGAAAAGGTGCCAGAACTCACACACGTTATACAACCCGCCTTGCCTACCCTACAAAGTTCCATCCCAAAAAGGTGCTGGAACTCCGTTCTGGGCGTTCTATGACAAAAAAAAGCCCTGGTAAGACCAGATAAGAAATAAAGATCAGAAAACAACAAGAATGGGAAAAAGTGCTAGTAAACAAAGGAATTGGGGGGGGGGCATCTGAAGTGGCAATCCTAAAAGGCTAAGCTAATATGAAAAGCCATACTGGGGAGAAGCTGGTCTGCTAAGGTCCAACTTTATCTCCAGAGGAGAAGATAGCATGCTGCATTAGTTTCTTCCTGAATGCAATCCTACCAAGAACTCTGAATGTTTATATTGGGGATATAATGGAGGGAGAGTTCCTTGCTTGCACATC
>NW_015397006.1:0-1923 GCF_001527695.2 Protobothrops mucrosquamatus
TAAAGAGTCCCTTTTGCAAAAGCAGAAGAAGAGCTAATGTTATTTTAGGCACTGGTTATTTTAAAATTAGTCAAGCTAACAGTGAAAAACAAACATGGTTGGTCAATTGGTACTGTTTACATCCAGCGTTTACTCAAGCAAAAAAGGGTTGCATACGATGAAACATTCATAAATTGAGCATATTGAACTGCCAAGGGGGGAAAAAATGGTCTGAACTAGAAAAAGAAACAAAGAAATAAACATTTGCACTTACCAGCGTTCTACAACATTGCTTTGTTCCAACTTCTTCCTCCAAATATTTGGTTACATGTAATAATAATAATAATAATAATAATAATAATAATAATAATAATAATAATAATAATAATAATAATAATAATAATAATAATAATAATAATAAAGTTGGAAGGGACCTTGGAGGTCATCTAGTCCAACCCCCTGCTCAGGCAGGAAACCCTATACCATTTCAGACAAATGGTTGTCCAGTCTCTTCTTTAAAACTTCCAGTGTTGGAGCATTCACCGCTTCTGGAGGCAGGTTGTTCCACTGGTTAATTGTTCTAACTGTCAGGAAGTTTCTCCTTCGTTCTAGGTTGCTTCTCTCCTTGCTTAGTTTCCATCTGTTGCTTCTTGTCCTGCCTTTGGGTGCCTTGGAAAATAGTCTTACTCCCTCTTCTTTGTAGCAGCCCCTGAGATATTGGAAGACTGCTATCATGTTCCCCCTCGTCCTTCTCTTCATTAAACTAGACATACCCAATTCCAGCAGCCTTTCCTTATATGCTTTAGTCTCCAGTCCCCTAATCATCTTTGTTGCTCTTCTCTGTACTCTTTCTAGAGTCTCAACATCTTTTCTCTTGGAGTTTTAGCACATTCAGAACCTGGAATGTGGATGTACAGCAGCATGAACCTCTCACCATTTAACTTGCAAACTTTTGGCCTAGAACTGAAAGGGAAAAATAAATTGGCTCCAAAGAAAGCTGGTCTTAGCTACCGTTGCCTGAGATTTTACCATGCCAAAATCAAGAGTGACATCTTGTGGCACATCCTTGCTATGCCTTTTTCAAGTTTGCTCAAGGAGCAAATTGTGTGAGGTTTAGGGTTGGATGCCAGGTTGAACTCTCTGTCTAGGTAGCATCAGGATGGCTCTGAATCTTGGGACTGTAATGGAAGCCCAATGTATCCATGTTCTTCTGGTGGAGTCCAACAGAACCAGGCTGATTCCTGATCTATGATAGAAGCTGTTGGACCTGGTATACCCTTTGCTAGTGGAACCTCTCTTGAAAAGTCCCACTAATCTCCATTTGAACAAAAGAGAACAAGCGGTCTCCAAATATTAATTCTTAGAGGTTGAAGATGGGAACCAAGCTGATGAAAAAAAAAAAGAAACGGTTCTTGGCTGAATGTTAGGAGAAACATCTTACAAGCAAGCCTTAGGGGTATGATCTGCTGCTACCATAAAATGATTTTCTGTCATTAGAATGTCTAAATAAAAGCTGGGAAGACAATCCCTCAAGAATGTTCAGCTGTTCTTGCATCCTGCAGGGTAGATGTTATATTTAATTTTTTAATTTAATTTAACATGGATTTATATGCCGCCCTTCTCCCTATAGGACTCAGGGCGGCTTACAGCATATTAAAACACATAAAACATCATCCCCCCATAAAACCTGTTAAAAACCAAATATTTTTTCGCTGTATGATTAATTAAAATTTAAATTAAAATTTTCCCTATTTAAAAATTCTCCCTAGGCCAGACCCGCTTGTTGAAAAAGCCATGTCTTGAGGGCGCGGCGAAAAGGTAGGAGGTCCGGAATCGTCCGGATCTCGGGGGGTAGTTCGTTCCAGAGGGTGGGGGCACCCACAGAGAAGGCCCTCCCCCTGGGGGTCGCCAGCCGACATTGCTTGGCCGACGGCACCCTGAGGA
>NW_015397006.1:5017-7696 GCF_001527695.2 Protobothrops mucrosquamatus
TTTTTAAGAAGAGACTGGACAGCCATTTGTCTGAAATGGTGTAGGGTTTCCTGCCTGAGCAGGGGGTTGGACTAGATGACCTCCAAGGTCCCTTCCAACTTTATTATTATTATTATTATTATTATTATTATTATTATTATTATTATTATTATTATTATTATTATTATTATTATTATTATTATTATTATTATTATTATTTGAAAATAACAGAACCAGGGAGAAAATTCAGCTGTACAGAAATACCTGCAAAATGAATGGAGCAAGAAAGGATATCTGCCAAACTAATGGGGCAAGATTAAAATAATCAAAGTGAAAAGTGCATTAAACAAAAATGCTCTGAATAAGGGGGATCAGCTACAGCAGAATATATATATATTTTTTTTAGGGGAATCTCACAGCTTTTTGAAGGACACATCTGATAGCAGACTTTTTCAGACTAAGCCCAGGGAGAATTAAAGTCTTCAAATGACACAAAGAAAGGAGTGGCTTCAGTAAAGCAATCAAATGTAGATAAGAAAAGCAGTTCATATCCTCGGTTCTAAGAATGTGTCCTGTGGCTTACAAAAAGGAGAACAAGTTGATTAAGAAGAATTGAGAAGTAGACTTCCCTAAAATCATGATTCAGACAGTGAGTAGTGTGTACTATTATAAAACCCTGCTCTTTTTCAGAAAACAGTCAGCAACACATGTATTACTCATACATGACTGGTACCAAATACATATTCATTTCCACCCAGCTTTCAAACAGAGTATTAGTCAATAGTTGTGTGTTTTTTTTTTTTTAAAAGATCGAACGTAAATAAAAAGTACAATATTTGTCCATTCTTAGGAAATTAAAGCCATTCATTTGCAAGATTGTGTGTTGATCCAAAGATGCAGATATATCCTTATCTCCTTGCACGCAGCACAGCTACGGCTAATAGTAATCCTTTCTGAGGCTTTTTTTTTTAGTCAACGAGAGACACTCATGTAAGACTGCTATGGTAGCAGAAGCAATCAACAGGAGTTTGAAATCCCTGAAGTGCTGTCTATGAGTATTCAAGTAGCAATTGGTGCAGCATATGAACAGTCGCCAGTTCAGATGAGCAAAGAAAAGGAGTTGCAGGCCATCAACAGAAAGGTAAGGAGGAAAGTTGATCACAGTGGACACTGTTTAAATAGCTAAAACCTTCCCTATTAATGCAACATGATGATGGCGTCAGGAATCTCGTGCTAATGTCTTAGGAACAGAAGACTAAAATTCAGCATTGCAGAAATGAATTTGCATTCAGGGAAGTGTTTCAATGACCCTCCACAAGCCTTTGAAAATAGCTGTACCTTAAGCCCAAAATTATAACCCAGCTTAGCCTGATCCTTCCAGCAGATAATTCTGCCAGGGTCCTGTTTAGAAGCTGGAGTTTCTAAGAAAGATGCTAAGAACTGGAATTCAGAGAATGTCAACATGCAACCATTGTCAACAGCAATTCAAGGGAGTGTGGGAAAAGAGAGACCAAGGAATTTGAAGCTTTGACGCAGGAAGGGCTATAACATTCTGCAGCATCTCTCACTTTGCTCAGAGTGAGTCTTCCTTTCCTGAAAGCAAGAAAACAAACCTTTGAAAATAGCTGTATCTTAAGGAACTCCGGTGGCTAGGGATTTTGACCTGGCACAAGTGGATATGCAGTGGCAAAGGGACATTGTTGGATATAATTCATAATTCTTGGACAGGCTCAGAGTAAGCGCCCTTTGGAGCAGCATCTCTGCTTTTCAGTATCAGCCAGTTCGTATGGATTGGAATCCCCAGCCCCACTGCCTCCCAAAGTGTCCTCAGAAAGATAATTCATCTCTCCCCTACATGCAACCTTTTCACTGATGGCCATTTTGGAGAACTCACAGAGGAAGAGGCCTGTCTGCTGTTCCAATCTACTTTAGAAATTTTGAGCATTGCAAGCTATTCACACATTTCTAACTACGAAGTTGAGGTTCTACAACTATTACCAGCTTCTCCCAGGTACCCAACTGACTACAAAACCCAAGTCTTCCACTAAAATCAAATGATTGCCCCCAAAATGATTTTACGAGCCAAAAATTCATTAATTTTTATAGGAATCCAAGGCCTTACAGGAACTAAACTCGGTCTCCTGAAGCCAGGAAAGAGACTTCCATGGGCTCTCCTACAAGAATGTTTCTGGGAATTTGAAGTGAAGTGAACTCAGGATCTTTCTTCATCGTCTTGATAGTATCTATCAATTACATCTGAATTAAAGTAGACCACTGTAACGGTGATATCATCCCTATACATGCGTGCTAAGTCATCAGGAAGAGTCAACATTGCGATGAGCTTTTCCTGGTCTATCTCCCCATACTCATTGGTGCCAATGGCGTGTCGGATGAGATGGGTTGCCACATTCCGGTCACAGGGCTGGTCAGTCCGGGCCTTTCTCCGAAGTAGCAGGTCTTGCACATACCCCAAGCTGGTTGGTTTCTTAAAAGTGAGCTCAGTTTTCTGACCATCAGCTTCAACCGTATGGCTTGCAATGAGCTGGACCACCTCTTCATTACTCAACATGTCCCACAGGCCATCAGAAGCAAGAACCAGGAACTTATCCTGCCGCCTGATTTTGTGGTAAATGACCTCTGGCTCAGCAGTCAAATAAGGGGGTGTGTGATAACATGGAGGGACGAACTCATAGATGTTTA
>NW_015397007.1:0-1969 GCF_001527695.2 Protobothrops mucrosquamatus
TTCTTTTTTTAGAAATTCCCCATCCATGGACACCACAGTTGTCAAAGATTGTCTTTGGCTTCTTTCTCTTGTTCAAGGATTTATTACGGCTTGGAGACGCAGTTAAATCAATCACCAGCTTTCCCCCCCCTCTCTCTTCTAAGACTTCCTTGGGGTTTTCAAATGATATCTGTTTTAAAGAGCTACATTGATTTTTTTTTTTAAAAAAAATGGAGAATAACTGTTGACAAAAAAAGGGCTGCTTAATCCCTTGATGGTTTTTTTTTTTTAAAACAAGAGCTTCCTTCTTTTATCCAAGTAATCCTCCAAGTTACAAAATCTAATTAGAAACATATAAAAATGAAGAATGAGAATGACTCTGCCTTTCCCCCTTCCATTTTAGCTATTTTTAATCATCCGAATGCTAGAAAAAGTAACTGGTGGTTGAATATATGTGTGCATTTTTGGAAACGTCTCCTGGTTTTCGATTTCGTTGGATCCAGGTTTAATTACGGGTTGTTGTTTTTTTTGGTGTTTTGAAATCGAATGACCAAAGGCTAGACATTTTCTGCCTCCCTGCCCTCTGCTTTCTCTAACTTTCCTCCCAATTTCTTTTTAAAAGGGACCAGTTGATGAAATCGAATCCGGCAAACAGCAAACAGCATGTCACATAATTTGTGAGGATTTCTTTAGAACAGAGTGGGTAAACAGACTACTGCATATCTGCAATTGATTTAACAACCGTTAAACGCATATGAACTGTTATTTTGTTTTTCTGATCTGAAGCTAGGGCCAATCCTTCTACTTACTGTTTTTAATTCTCAAGGGGTGAATAAAAATATTTGTGGGGAGAAGGGAACTTTGGTTTGCGTTGACATCTCAGTTTGAGTCACGTGTATTTTTTTCAGATTTCCTCCAGCAAGATGATAAATCTTCGCTATTCGGAAATTCAGCCCCACGTGCTGTAGCTAACTAGTAGCAGAAGTTTCCCAGATGGGGCACAGGGAAATAAGTAGCTTTTGCTCTAGAGTTTATTTCTCTTACCAAAGATTTGCCAACTTTATCTATGTAATCCTCGCCCCTGGTCTGCACATTCTTGCAACCTCTACATTTCTGATCTCTTCCCTAAAAGCTGCATTATTCTTGCATGAACTCAAAAAATCGTGTGAGAGTTTGGCCATTTTTAATGTTTTAACTTAGGATTAATTTAAATCAAGGGCTCGTGGCCTTCAGGGGCATAGCATATTATTTAGCAATAATATGTGATCAAGCAAAAGATCTTGACCAATTTGAACAATGGGCCCTATCCAACAAAATGAGTTTCAATGTGGAGAAAAGCAAAGTCTTACACTTAGGCAGGAAAAACCAAAAGTACAAGTACAGATTGGGCGAGACCTGGCTTAAAAACAGTAACTGTGAGAGGGACCTTGGAGTCCTAGTGGACGATCACTTGACCATGAGCCAGCAATGTGCAGCAGCAACCAAAAAAGCTAATACAATCCTGGGTTGTATAAACAGAGGCATAGAATCAAGATCACACGAAGTATTAGTACTGCTTTATAAAGCCCCCTAGTAAGACTACACCTGGAATACTGCAGCCGGTTTTGATCACCATATCACAAAAAAGATGTTGAGAGTTTGGAAAAAATCCAGAGAAGAGCAACTAAGACAGTGGTTCTCAACCTTTTTAATGCCATGACCCCAACCGGTCGTAAGTCGAGGACTAAACCGGTTGTAAGTCGAGGACTACCCAACCGGTCGTAAGTCGAGGACTTTCCCTGCCTGGGAGTGCCGCGCATGCGTGGTTCCGCCCCCTGCGCCGGCCGAGGCGTAGCTGGCAAGCGGCAGAGACGGAGCAGGCCGACCACCAGCTGGCCCAGCCCAAGGGAGGTAAGGCACCCGCCGGAAAAGGGGAAAAAAATGGCAGACAAAAAAAATGGCGGACAGCCTTGCTTGGCGACCCCCGTGAAATGGTCGATCGACCCCAAAT
>NW_015397007.1:5370-7695 GCF_001527695.2 Protobothrops mucrosquamatus
ATCTATCTATCTATCTATCTATCTATCTATCTATCTATCTATCTATCTATCTATCATCTTCTTGTGCCATATCTGTTATTGGACGTTGGCGATCCTGTTTTTTATCAGCTGCATGAAAAAGTGCTGCTGAGAGTATATATACTCTCTCTCTCTCTCTCTCTCTTTCTCTCTCTCTCTCTCTCTCTCTCTCTCTCTCTCTCTCTCTCTCTCTCTCTCTCTCTCTCTCTCTCACACACACACACACACACACACAGACACACACACACTGTATATTCCCAAATTACATGCCTCCAAAATGCTGGGATGAGTTTTAAGTGTTTGATACATAGGCAAAACCAAAACTGAATTGGTGCTCCAAATACAAGTAGTCCTCAACAGTTCATAATGACTGTTCAAAGTTACAATGGCCCTGAAAAAAGTGACTTATGACCGTTTTTCACACAACTGTTGCAGCCTCCCCGTGGTCAAATGATTAAAATTCACTTGGCAATTGGTTTATATTTATGACGGTTGCAGTGTCCCAGGGTCATGTGACTCCCTTTTGTGACCTTCTGACAAGCAGAGTCAACAGGGGAAGTCAGATTCACTGTGTTACTAACTTAACAACCACAACAATTCACGTAACAACTGTGGCAAGAAAGGTCAAAATGGTGCAGAAGTCACTTAACAAACATCTCCCTTGGCAATATACATTTTTGGGCTCAGTTGTGGTCATAAGTTGAGGACTGCCTGTACTACACTATACCCCTACAGACACACCTCACTTGATTTGAGCCAAAAGCTGAAAAGGGAATTTTTCCAGATAGATTTGAAACTGTTGACAAATGGACAAATCTGATTTTGGCTGACCAGCACATTCTTGTGAGTAACATAACTGCCAAGATAGCAGTTTTCAGAAAGAGCCCTTTCTTCGATTCTACCTGGAGAACTTGGAGATTGAACCCAAGACCTTTAGCAACACAATGCACAAATTATTTCCTCTAATAGGCAAGACTCCACTGGGTCTTGAGGGAGCAGTAGAGAACAGATTGGGATACGTAGAAGGCAAGATAGGAGGATTATGTGAGAAATATGTTAGAAACTAATATGTACACATGGTGTTATGAGGAATGTACAACAGTTCATTCCATCTAATTGTATCCATCTAGAGTAGACATGTCAAACTCGCGACGTCACGCGACGTATCGGAGCTTTTTCCCCATTGCCGGCAATGGGGTGGGTGCGGTTTCCTTGTGATCAGTTTGACACCTCTGATCTAGAGCAAAACTGGAGAAGCTCCATCCCATTGGTTTAATTCAGTCCAGCAGATTCGTATACACATACACAAAAAACCTGCTGCATTAGGCCATCTTACCCAGGATGCTGTGACTGATGTACAGTGTCTATTCCAGTGCATTCTGAAAACTCAGAAATATAGTCAACAGGTTAATAGTCATCATCATCATTGCATCCTACTTCATCATTGCATTCAACTTCTAGGATGCAATGTAACTCCTTGTGACTCTAGAATTAGTAAACAGCCATCAAGCTTGCTAGCCATGGATCATCCAATCATCCATGAACTTGTCCATTTGAAGACTAATAGAATGAATGATACATGATACATTCACAATCATTTTGGAAATAAATTTCATAATGCATTGCATAATGTAAAAACAAATTATCCTTGAATCCTCTGGTGAGATCTCTTCCCTTCTCCAAGGACCATCTCCCATCACTGATGGTGAGAGAACCAACTCTTGCAGGACACTAGCTTGCAGTGTCTGCAATAGTAATAGGAGATTGTAATTTTAGGAAGGAAGAATTTCTCACCTTCAAGCTGAAGAACTGTAGATAGATTAGTCCATCCTTGGAGTTGAATTGACTTCCCATCCCTAATCCTGATTTTTAAATATGCCAGTTTGCTATTGTTGATACTCTTGTCAAAGCCACAGAAGACTTTCATGTATACTTTTCTCATGGAATTTGATTTGTGTGATACCTGAATCTGTTTTGCAAATAGTATATTGATCCGATTTAATATGTGATGCTTTTCTTGGCTTAATGCAGACTTGACTTGTTAAAGGAGTCCAGTATTGTATTTGAGAAGACCCTCTTCTTCAAAAGTCTCTTGCGCTTTTTAATACTTTTGTTCTGTTGTTTTATTTATTTTTATGATTTTTTAAAAGTGGTAGCTGCTTTGAAAAAGATTGAGATAGCTTATTTTTTTAAAAAAATAAATAAAAGCCATATGTTGAGTTTGAAAAAGAGAAAATTGATGGTATATTACAAAAACTTGGATTTTACACTATCTTGGTTTTTGATGGCTTGGTAAGTAGGACAATT
>NW_015397008.1:0-4186 GCF_001527695.2 Protobothrops mucrosquamatus
AGATCCCAAGAGGTGGGCCTTCTCTGCTGTGGCACCCACCTAATGGAACATTCTCTCTCCTGAATTGAAGTTAGCCCCATTCCTGTTAATATTCTGGAAGTTTCTCCAGATCTGGCTGTGTCACCAGGCTTTGGGCCCTGGTGAAATCTTCAGATGGCTCCATTACTGTAGTTAGCATTCACTCTCTCTAATGGCTTGTGGGTTTTTTTTTAGATTTTAATAATGACTGTTTTTATATATTTATTATTTTAATTAATTGTTGTATGCTGCCCAGAGTCACAATAGCTATATACGATCGATCGATCAATAGATAGATAGACAGACAGACAGACAGACAGACAGACAGACATACTCTTACATTAACATTTCTTTAAATATTTAAAATTTTAAATTTAAAAAATGGATTAACATTTCTTCCTTGAAGTTTTCATGCACCCATAAAGGAATATAAAAATAAAAGAACAACTCATCCCCTATTGCTTTAATTATTGTAGTAATGGAACTGCAGTGTTACCATAAGGGGAAAATAAATAAAATAAAAATGTTTAGTATCAAAGGAAGCAACAAATGCTGCAACTGGTCATAAATGTGAGCCAGTTGCCAAGTGCCTGAAATGCGATCACATGACTGGGGGGGGGGCAGAATCAGCAATCTTAACTTTGAGCATGGGTCATAAATAGCTTTTTTGAGATGTGTCAAAACTTTAAATGGTCATTAAATGACTAGTCATAAGTTGAGAACTACCTATTTATGATATGATAAGGCTTGAGATATTATGTATTAAAAAGTCCATTACAAAGGTAGAAAATGTGCATGCAGAAAATGGCAATCTAATTGCAAAAGGGCCTGAGCAGCTCGACTACTTCACTTCCCTGTAATTCTTAATATGACAAAAGGAAAACTATTAGATATAAATGAAGAGTAATCACAAACTGTATTTAATTACTTTAATTTTGCATTTTTCTTCATTACTCCACCCATTTGTCAGAGTTTGCTCTCGATGGTTCACTCACAGATTGAATTCAGCTCTTGCTGCGAAAACATTTCTCATTTGTTTCTCATTTTGATTAACATGCAAGGTCCTTCTCCAAGAGCTCTCTCTTTCTTTCGGGAAGTGAGATCTAATAAGACATTTTTGCTGCTATGTTTAGACACTTCAGGAGGTGTGCAACCCTTCCTACCTCATTAGTTTTTCACACTAATATTATTATATTTGTACTAATTATATCAGGGCTAGCTCTTTCATTAGGCAGAATGTGATGTAAAGATACCAAAATATTTTCCATAATGTGACTCATCAAATCCCATGCTGCCCAATTGATGATTATCAGCTAGAAGAAAAACTTATGAATTCTGCTTTTATTATACTCGGTCATCAAAATTTGGACAAGGTCAGTTGAGCATTTGCATAGTTGATAGTCATATTCAGTTTTTCATGCAAAATTAGTGATTTGTTTATTGGAAAGTAGCCCTTTTGACTGGATAACCTGAAATGAGATTGAAGAAAAAAAATGTTGGAATAGCAATTAAATCTTGTCTTTTTATTTATAGACTGAGTGTTTCTTCATTCTTACTGATTCTGTGACTAGGCAAGCAACATCTCTGGAAAGTGCCAAGTTGGGAAAAATGATCTACAATACTTCTAGAGTTGCAATTAAGGATCTTGAGGGGTATGTTAGTTAAACTCAGACATCAGATATATAGTCGGCTATTGCATTTTATTTGTCATAGAAGAGATAAAAGCCTCTTTCCTCAAGTAATGTGTATATTTAATTTAAGGGAATTGCTGCCAGACTGTGTTTCATTCCACAACATACAGTCCATTGTGTGCTGGGTAATAAAAGCACAGTGCTGATATTTGGAAAGCTGATATGGCAGAATAGTAAGGCCATTGATTCTCATCCAAGAAGTAAATTAACAGGACACATTTTCTTCAAACATTTCATGAATTAATTAATGCAGCTCAAGAAAACTTTAGAGGCAGAAACACTTTTTGTTATTCTTTAGCTATACGTAAACATCTTTTAAACTAGGGAGATTATTTGCTCTATTTTATAAAGTCAAGTTAAACGTAAGCCCTGAAACAAACACATTTCTCATTAGTCATTTTGTGGGGGATCAAAAGGAAGGAAGTATCTTGTTTTTAAGTAGAGAACAACTTATTTTCAAAAGAACAATGTCTCTATGTTCTCAGGATGAGATGATGGCCTAACTAAGCAAAAAGGAGATTGCCACCAATAAATCATGGTGTCCATAATGTCTTAGGTTGAATTGTGAGAAATTTGTGTAATGGTTTAGGTGGGGTTACACCCTCTCCCTGTCTTCACAAAGAAGTTGTGGGCCCAATGTCTAACTGTAACACAGTTTATCATTAGAGTAAACTTGACTGTAAGTTACTAAACTCTTGCATTAATTCAAATAAATTCTCATTGATTGGTTTAATATTGCTTTGTTAGACATCATAAGACACAGGTAAATTTTCAAGTTCTATGGGAACTATTGGACAAGTTAATTCTTCTAAAGGGAGTTTTTTGCCAAATGGGCCTTCTTCATTTTTTTTTCAATGAGCCACATAGAGAACTTGGATACAATTAACAGTTATAGGTCTAGCTTTAATACTGTTATTAATATATAATATTATATAATATGTTAATAATGTGGAAACAAACTGTTGATTTCTTGCTATTTTTTTTCCATCATTGAGAGAAAACTTGTGTTTTCCAGAAAATTTAAACAATTGTTCCCACCATCAATTCCCATAGACTCTGCTGCCTGGAGCTGGAAGAGCTGAAGTGAAGGCCTCCAAGTTGCTTATTGCTAATTTACTTCATCTATCAATAGTAACTATAACTTATAATAAGTAAACCAGAATTCTGCAATTTGTTTAAACAGCCCTATTCAGATTACTGGCGAATTTAATTTCTCTCCTTAAAATGTGCAGTAAAGCACAGTTCCCAAAGTTCATTTCACTGCTAAGAAACAGCTGTTTTACTTATTTCCATGTCATAATAACCATGGGGGGGGGGGGGAAAGGGGGAAATATTTATCTCCCTGACATCCATATTATAATCAGTATTAAGACCTATAGCAGTAAGATTTAATCTCTGAAAACTGCATTTATATGGCATTTTTTTCTTTTTCCATTCAGTTATATCTGATTCTTGCACACTCCCTGCAATTTTTCTTGACAAGGTTTTTCAGAAGTGGCTTGCCATTGCCTCCTTCCTAGGACAGGGAGAAAGTGACATTTAAATGGTAGTTCTGTCCAAATATTTAGCAATAATGTTAACTTACAGCACTGCCTGCAAAGAGTCATGAAAACAATCAAGCATTCCAATACCTGTCCCATCCCTTTTGTATCAGAATTGGTGTCACACACACGTATAAAAGGGCAGGATTTTAATCACAAGACTGCAACTGCCATCTTGACTATCCAGGTAGTCCTCAATTTGCAAGCACAATTGGGATCAGAATTTATGCATAAATGGTTGCGGATGTCATGTATTGAGTTATCACATGACCAGAACTGATTTTACAACCATTTTTACAATGGTCATTAGCTGAGGCAAGCAGTCCTAAATTTAATTCCAACATAAGTAAGGGTGTTTTTTGCTGGAAACTGGCAAAAAACATCACAAATTGCAACCACATGAATGTGAATGCTGCATCTAGCTGGAAATGCAAGTCAGTTGCAAAGTGATCAAATGTTGATCACATGACCATGGGGGGGAGGCATGTTTGAATTATTTATTTATTTTATTTTATTTATTTTCATAATTTTTACCCCGCCCTTCTCCCTGCGGACTCAGGGCGGCTGACAGCCTGATAAAAACGACTACAGAAATACCCCAAAAACTATCATTAAAACAAAGTTAAAATAAAATATTAAATTTGGCCTTATTAATTATTAAAATTGCTTTTAAAACCCCTCTAAAAATTTCCCCTTAGGCCAGTCCTGCTTGTTGGAAGAGCCATGTCTTAAGGGCACGGCAGAAGGAGGGGAGATCCGGGATCACCCGGATCTCTGGGGGTAGTTCGTTCCAGAGGGTGGGAGCTCCCACCGAGAAGGCCCTCCCCCTGGGAGTCGCCAGCCGGCACTGTCTGGCTGACGGCACCCTGAGGAGACCCACTCTGTGGGAGCGTACCGGCCGATGGGAGGTAATCTGCGGCAGAAGGCGGTCTCGGA
>NW_015397008.1:5823-7694 GCF_001527695.2 Protobothrops mucrosquamatus
GGTTCGGGTAGCCCTCCAACTGCTCTCTAGGCGTCTTTTCCGGCGCTTCATCTCTCTCAGCTCCTCGGTAAACCAGGGAGCTTGTTGAGATCTGCGTCGGATCAGAGGCCGCAACGGCACGACTCGGTCCAGTGCTGCGGCCGCGGCCACCTCCCAGGCCGCGGCCAGATCTTCCGCCGAGTCGTGGACTAGATCCTCCAGATATGGCCCAAGCTCCGTCAGGAACCTCTCCGGGTCCATCAGGCGCCTGGGACGGAACCATCTATGCGGTTCCGTCTCCCTGCGGCGGGGGGGAGCGGTCCGGAAGTCCATCCTAAGGAGTGCATGATCTGACCATGACAAGGGCTCTATAATTATCTCCCCCATTTCCAGATCATTCTGCCACTGGCCAGAGACAAAAATTAGATCTAGTGTATTTCCTCCTGTGTGAGTGGGGGCATGAACTAATTGGGTCAAGTCCAAGGTCGTCATGGAGGCCAAGAACTCCCGAGTTACCGCCGACGTTTCGCCCGCAGATGGCAGATTGAGATCCCCCATGACTATAAGTCTGGGGGTCTCCACCGCCACCCCGGCTATTACGTCGGCCAACTCAGGCAGGGCCGTTGATACATAGCAGGGGGCCAGGTATATAATCAACAGGCCCACTTGTACCCCTTGTCCCTTCACAAGGAGGGACTCTGCACCGTCTATCTGAGGCACAGTGGTCTCCCTCGGACATAAGCTCTCCCTTATAATGACCGCTACCCCACCGCCCCTACCCCGGGCCCTCGGCTGATGGAATGCCTGGAAACCCGGCGGGCATAGATCAACAAGGGGAACTCCCCCTTCCATGCCCAGCCAGGTCTCGGTGATACCTGCCAGGTCCGCTCCCCCCTCTTGAATAAGCTCTTGAATGAGGGGGGGCTTATTTACCACGGACCTGGCATTGCATAACATCAGCCGCTGGTCTCGGGCCCGAGGGTCTGAAGTCCCTGGAAGCCGAGTAGAGCCTTGAGGATCGGAGCACCCACAAGCTTGTAAGCAGCGTGTGCGTGCTCCCAAAACCCGATATGGTCCTCTGCTCCCGCCATATCTGCCCCTCCCACTGACCGTACTAATCACACCACCCTCTATTAACCCCCCAGTCTCCTCCCTCACCATTCTGCGCCCCCCAGACTGGACTGGCCTTGGCCTCAGAGAGGGCTCCCCCAAGAGACTGTTGTTAATTCAAACTGTCATTATGTAAATGGTTGTAAGTCAAAAACTACCTGTACTGACATACAAAGACACACACATATAGTGCTGTGAGGTAATTAATTTCATGGCCTGTAATATTGTATGGCTTCTTTCTTTAAATAGAACAAAATCCCATGAAGTTACTATTCCTTATAGAAACTAATAGAGACTCTTCAACATGTCCAAATTCTTTCTTTTCTTTTTCAGCCCCAGCTTGATTTTAGTTACTAAGGCTTTTCTAGACAAGAATAAAACTGAAGGAATCTAAAGGAACAAAGTATAAAAAGCAATCATAGATGAACTATTTAAAAAGCTGATGATAGATCAAGGAGACACTGGGTAAAAAAAGAGTTTCTTCCTGCAAAAAGCATATTCATTTTCAATACATAAATATAGATTGAATGGTTCATGAACAGGAAAGTCTAGCCTGGCATGTATCCAGGTCTTTTAAGCGCTCGAGGTTGTAGCTGAATATTAGTGCATATAGGCAAAGCTGGCGGTTTCTAAACACATTGCCACTATGATACTTATATTTGGTTTTTAATTTGAGCTGTCTTTTTTATGTGGCTACTTGTCGTGAGTGGTTTCTGATTGCATTAGTTTGCATTTTTACATTTTGTTTACTTCATTGATCTGCAAGCCACTTTGAAAATATT
>NW_015397009.1:0-7693 GCF_001527695.2 Protobothrops mucrosquamatus
TCAACTCCCAGAATTCCTCAACCAGCGTGCCTGGCTGAGGAATTCTGGGAGCTGAAGTCCACAAGTCATAAAAAGGCCAAGTTTGAAGACCCTGGTTTACCTATTGTAACCTATCCACTAGTGATATAGATTAGTTATATTATTTACTACTATCATTTTAATAGATTGTTTCAGCTACTATTAATGAGTGGGCTGGAATGTAAAGGTAGTGGAAATGCAGCAACAAGAATGCTAGGCATTAGCTGCTGAATGTAGAAGGAATTGCAGTTGTTGCTAGTACTCAGCTATATTTTCGAATTTATTTTATGAAGCCCTTAAACAATTTGTTACTTGGTCAACTTCTTCTTGAGGATAGCATTACTGTTTATTTGATTATGCCAATCCACAAAAAATCAATATAATATTCTCTGTAAACAAAACATAACAATTAAAAATAACCACCGTGCAATGACCACAATGCTTCACAACAAATTCAAAACACAAAAGACACGTGTTGGATTCCTCTAACACAGAGGTCCCCAATCTTTTGGGCACCAGGGACCGGTTCCACAGAGAAAGTTTTTTCTGTGGTTTTGAGTGCTGCCTGCATCCCATGGATGGGGCTTTGTTTGTTTGTGCAGTTCGTGGCCTGGTATTGGTCCACAGACCGGGGGTTGGGGATCCCTGCTCTAATATATGGATCCTAATACTTCCCTCCCAGAAAACTAAGAAAATCCAGATCTTAAAATGGCAGCTGTTTCACAGCAGCAAAGAAGTGATGTCTTGTGAGTTGCACAACATGAGTACTACTGTTTAATATAATTGTTGATAGAAGGGATCTGGAACATGTCTACCCTGTTGATCAGGTGAGATGAGCAGACACCCTCACAGACAGGTAGCCCACAAGTTATTTATTTGGTTGGCTTAACTGCCCATCTCACACAAGAGCCTCTGAGCGGCATACAAAGATTAAAATAACACATAATTCCCCATGACATTACACCACTGGCAGAAAACAAACAAACAAACAAATCTAGCAGCATGCTCAACTCAGAGGCCTGGGAAACAGCCAGGTCTTTAGCGCCTTGCAAAAGCCTAATAGGATCTCTGGGGGGGATGCTGTTTTGTAGGGCAGGTGTTGCTGGTGAGAATATATGACTCTGGAGTCTATGGCTTTGTTAAAAGAAGAGGGACCTGGAGCATGCTTTCTGTACTAGATCTGTCGGGTGAGCAGAAACAATGAGAAAAAAAACAGTCTTGCAAGTAGCTTGGCCTTGTGCCATATTTGGCTTTAAAGCCAGCACCTTGAATTGCGCATGAAAGCATACTAGGAGCCAGTGCAACTTGTGCAATAGTGATTGTATAGTGCAGGAGAAGCTTGATGGATTCAGAGTTATGTGTGTTGTTGCCTTCTGATGAAAGATGAAACTTACTCCATTGCAGTAATCTAATTTGGAAGTGACTAGGACACAACTGTCACACAAGATGGATGCAGGAACCATGTGTTCAGGAGGACTCCCAGATTGTGCATCAATTTCAACTGGGGAATGCTACTCTATAAATAGAATAGAATAGAGATGGTCCTCGACTTACGACCACAATGGAGGCCAAAATTTCTGTTGTTAAGTGAGACATTTGTTAAGTGAGTTTTGCCCCATTTTATGATCTTTCTTGCCACAGTTGTTAAGTGAATCACTGCAGCTGAGGGGATCATGTGCTCTTGGGACACAGCAATGGTCATAAGTATGAACCAGTTGCCAAGCATCTGGATTTTAATCACGTGACCATGGGGATGCTGCAAAGGTCCTAATTCTGAAAAGGGTCATGTGTCCCTTTTTTCATTGCTGTTGTAACTTTGAACGGTCACTGAATGAACTGTTGTAAGTTGAGGACTACCTGTACTTTATTTGGCCAAGTGTGGGTAGACTTAAAGAGTTAAAAATTAAAAACCTTCACATCTGGGGTCCCCAAAATCCAGAGCCATCTTGCCACAGCGTGTTCTTCTGCATGCTAGTTGTAGAAAATTATTTTTGATGGTGTTGATTGTATTATGTTATGAACATTTATAATAAAGGCTGTGGAAAGAGATGCTATTGGACAAAGCATTTTCAGTTGAAGCTCTGAAAGTTATCCATGACCATCTCTAAGTACCAAGTTGTTTTCCTGGTGGTCTCAGGTGAAATGCTGGTCTACCTGCAAGTTTGCATGCAAAATCAGAAAACACTTTTGAAATAGTTGTCAAATTAGTATAAAAGTACAGCTGCTTTAATACTTTGAGGAGAGGTATTTCGTTCATAGAAACACAATTTGTAAAGTATTATACACAAGTGTTAAATTTTTTGTTAGAACGAATTTAACATCTTAAAATTTACTATATATTTTGAATAACTGTCTACAGTTGTATACAAAGGCATATTGTTAGAAAACAGTCTGAAATTTTTAATTTCACTTTATCTGAATAATTTCATTAAAGCTAATCTTTGTAAAGCCTCAAAAGAAGTGATTTATGTATGTGTAAAACCGATATTTTAATTTGAGGTGCAGTGAAGAAGGCAGCCCATTTGAAATAAGAATAGGGAGGATCTGATTTTATGGTTGGTGAATGTTTCCGTTCTTGAATATCCTTAGGTAGCATATATTCCAAAGTTTCATTACCACAGAGCACAGCATGGCAAACTACAACATTTGGGTAGTTTGGCGTGTTTTTATATAGCTGGTGATCTAAGAATAGATGGGTGTCAGGTGTCAGATTGCCCTTCTCTAGCCTCAGTCCAACAGAAAATCGCATGAAGTCACAGGATACTAGCTAAAATTAAGAAAATTGGACTGAGGCTGAAGGGCAATCTGCCACCTGCCACCTAAGGTTCTGTGTTGTTAATTTTACGATCTGGTAGTATAATTGGAAGAGAAAAGAGTTAAAGTTTTCTCCCTATTCAGTTTTAGAGCAAATTCTAAAAAGCACCTATATTCATTGTAACTAAGACAGTTTTGTAATGCAGTACTTTTTATAAAGTAACACTCACTTATAATGCATTAAATTAGCCACCAATAGTGGCAAATATTGGTAGCACATATCCATATAGTACACATATATATACTATTAAAAATTGCAGATAGTGGGAGGGAAAGTGTTGACTTGCAGGTTGTGCAGAATTGACCATAAGATATTTTGTTGCCTGAGGACAAAATACTGCCTCAGTCTGTGTAATTTTTTTCTTTTTTAATATGCCTTCAGCGAACAAAATCTGCCATTTCACCTGAAGATAAAAGGCAAGTTAGAAGAAAGTGAATGCCTTGATGAGTCAGAAAAAAATAGGAAATATTAAAACTACTCTCAAACATCCATGTCCAAAGCATTTCTCTCATTTTCTCTCTGTAGTAGAGTCAGCTACAAGTGTTAGAAAAATGCATGCGTGCTGTTCACTCATATGTTTGCCAAGCATGAAGTTCAAATGAAGGCATCTTTACTTTTTAATTGTTAATACTTTTCACATCTGATGGATACTTCTAGTCACTTTTTAAGTCACATTAAGATTGCTACTCATTTGGTTTAACTAAGCTATTATATATAGAACCAAGTTGGTATACTTTTCAGGAATATAAGGTTTGGTGATATTTAATAGAAAAACATATAGTCTTTGGACTATAGTAAACATTACAATTTAAAATACATTTTTATTAGAATTTTTTAGTACAGTAAAAATGAACAAACAAAAGATAAAAAGTAAGAAAAAAAGAATACAAGAATTAAAAGGAAAAAACACAGAATTATACCTTCTCTGTATTGAGTAATTATCATCTTAGCCATTTCTCCAGCATGGCGAGTGGAGAATCCACCAATGGGTTTTCCTTGTCTTCTGCCCGTAGACTAGTCGGCCAATTTTTCTCCGCCTCTTCTCCTGAGACCTCCCTTCCCCAGTCTCGACTAGTCTTGAGCCCGATTAGACCGAAATTCCTTGACTCCTGAATCGATGCTTCTTTAAGGCCGTATATTTCTTGTTATTTCTGGTTATTCCGAAGAGGGGGGAATTGCAAAGAACGAATGGCTGTTCGTTTGTCCCTTCTGCTGCCTGATCGGCTGATCGCAGCTCAGCCACGAGGCTGGCCTGAGTCCAGCCGACCGCCGGACAAACAAAGAGCTGGACGCTATTTTCCGGCCACCAAGCGTGACCCTGAACAAAGGGAGAGGCAGTCTCCCTTCTCCTCTCAACTCACCCCTACAGGGCTAGGAAAACGAAGCAAATTGGCCGACTAGTCTACAGGCAGAAGACGAGGAAAACCCATTGGTAGATTCTCCATCGTCATGCTGAGAAAAGGCGTTCAGGTAAGACCAGCGCCCCTTCTTCATCCATTTCATGACTTTTTAGTCACCAAATTCCAAAATAATCAATTTGATGTTTACTTCTTTGTTTCAACAAAAAGTCCACATAAAGTTTCCAGTTTTTCAAAAATGTCTTTGTTGTTTATTCTCTGGTTAATTTCATCATTTCTTTAAGTTTAGTTCATTTTATAATCTAATCTTCCACTGTATAATCTAATCTAATCTAATCTAATCTAATCTAATCTAATACTCTCATTGTAGTTACTATTTACAATATTGATTTTTAAAAATTTCTAATTCCTTATCTGTAAGACCCAATATGAGTAATTATGATTTTATCACTATACTATCCACAATATCTCTGGCATCATTGTATGGATTTGTACCAAAACATTTTTTGCTTTTTCATGAATTCATTGTGCATGACCAAAATTTTCTTTCAACATGTAAGGCAATTTTAACTGCTGTATATTATTTTTGTAAAGATTCTGTCAGTGTAAATTCTCCATATATATCCATATTTATATTGTTGGGCTGTCATAAATATTACAGTTGTCCAGAGTGAATTTCAATCTACTTCCATTTCCTTTTCCCGCCTTAAATTCTCTTGTCCTTTGACTTGCTTTATGTAATAAAGATTAAAATTTGGAGTGAAGCAGTGAAACTTGTTCTGAAAAGGTGACCTAGCCTTCTTGTGCTAAAGAATATAAAAGAAAAGAGGGTGCCATATGGCTACTTGCCGGTAAATAAGTGGCAAGTATAAAGTAGCTGGAGATTGTCTTTCCCTAGAATATGCAAGACAGGTGCAGCAGAGTTGTAGGGGGAAGGGTTGGAGACCCCTATGCGGATCATTGGGGCCAAACACATATTTTGTTTTACTTTTTATCACAATTTCTTTTTCACTTCTCCATAATATGTGTTTTGGAAAAGCTAAAGAAATAGTCCACTTGCTATTTACTTTGGTACCAGCTATGTGTTTTCTGCTGAATATTTATGTCCTTTTTGAAGGGCGCGTGGAAAAATAATTTTCAGTGCTGACATTTATAACATTCTATATCCATGTGAAACTAGACAACAACAATGAACAAATAACCCCCTCCAATCAAAAGAGTTTCTTTAAAATGAAGCAAAGCTCTGCCATATAGTTATGTGTTGTGCAACAACCAGAATATGTTCCTCTTACATAGATACCTTAAATTTGTTAGAGAAATGCTGAAAAAATAAACTATAGTAAAGCACCGCACTGTGGAGGATTCATATTGTTATTTAGTACAGTAGATGAGATACAGTATATGAATTAATTTTCAACTTGGAAAATATTGGAATTGGAGGAAAAACGTTTCTCTGAGCATCTATTTCCATCATAATTATACGTCTTTGCATATAAATGCGTTCATATTTTTTTAAAAAAAATGACTGAAAACTTTGGTGTGTTTATGTATAACTGTATGTGGAAATTCAATTAAAGACTGCTTTAAAACTATTAATACTTAAGGTAAAGTTATTGTAAGAATAAATATTCCACCTAACAGACTCTTGAAATGTTCATTGACAGTACTCTTTACTACAGTTTTATATTGTCATATAAAAGAATTAAGTTTTTAATGGTACTTTTTTCTATTACAGTTTTGTTTTCAAATGACAATTTAAATATAAAAAAAGATAAAAGCATAAATTGAATTAGTACAAAGAATCAGTAAGCGTTTGAGAATGGAAAAAATAACAACTGTTGTATTCAAGTGGGAGGTATCCAGTATTTGAATTATATAGTAGAGAAGATTTATATTAGATACAAAATCACATTTTTTCCGAGTTTATCTATGGTAGTCCTGTAGTTATGATGGGTCAAAAATGTTTGCCTTTGTAAAATGTTGCCAACCCCTGTCATGTTGTTGTTATCTGGGTGCTTGACTGTCTGTTTTCACTTACTATGAGAATGCCAAATGCCCCACCATTTGCAATCTTTTTAGCCAGCTTCCCCAGAAAGTCATGGGGAAACTAGCTGGGAAATTTCAAAGCAGCTGTCACTTGCTGAGGGATTTCCCTCCCATCAGTGCATGGGAGGGGGGGCACGAAAATCCTTTGGCAGGCTGCAGAAATGAAGCTCAGATCTTACCAATCCTTGCTTTGTTTCTTCAGACCAGTGTAGAATTCCCTTCCACACATGAGAGGAAAGGAACTCCTCTCAAACCTGCAGAAACAGAAGTCAGATTGCAATGTTCTGAGCCCTGTTTCTGCAGCCCCTGGAGTTCCCCTTCATGCATGGAAATAAGGGGAACTCCTGTGGCAGGCTGCAGAAATGAAGCTTGGATCCCAAAAATCTGAGCTTCGTTTCTGCGGCCCGCCACAGGAGCTCTCTTCCGCACACAGAGAGAAGCTGCCTGCTCTCCTTCGGCAGACAACTCTTTCGCTTCATTGGCTTAATGACTGGGGTTGCTTAATGACCACAATTGGGAGAGCCAGGATTGCAGTTGTTGAGCAAAAGCAGTCACATGGATGTCTCACTTAATAGCTGCTTTGCTCAGCAACTGAGACTCTGGTTGTAAGTCAAGGATTACCTCTATATGATTTTTTTTTAAACTGTTAAGTGTATCGGCAATTCCTTTGTGCTGTAACAGTACACTTTTCATTATTGAGTCATTTCAGGTTTTTAGTTATTGAAGCAATAGTAAATATGGCTGTCTGTGAATAGATGTGCACATTTATATAATTCTATACTTTTATATTTACATCATACTTTAGGGACTATTACAATAACTTACATTTTGATAAGGTTGCAATCTGATTAAAGACATTACATGGATCTGCAGGCTACAATACTTACACGTTCACAGTGTTCATTTCTGAAGGGTGTAAGAGCTTGTAGAAGTTATACTACTGAAAGTTGGTGGCGGGTTGCTGAATAATAGCAATGCAATTTTCCCTAACTTTGAGCAGGAAACAAACATAGAACAAAAATTCAGTTGTATTGAGATTTGGTTAGGCTTACTGTACCTGTAGAAATTATACAGTGATCCCTTCAGCTAACATTTTTCACTTAAGGAAATCTTAATTTCTCCAGTACGGGAGATGGAGAATTCACATGTGGGTTTTCATTGGATGCCTGCTCTTGAGACCAAGTAGTCAAACTTGACACGCCCCCTCTTGCTGATCCAGTCTTTAACTTGGTCTCAGCTCTTGACGACGTGTCAGGGTTGGCTCTCAGTTAATTGCAGGTTAGAACCTATTGTGAATTCTCCCTTTCCCAAACTATTCCTAGCTAATTCGAATTCCCCTTAATTAAATTGATTTCACTGGGATCAGTGCTTTTTCCCCATTCCTGCCCCTGGGACGGTAAGGAAGTGGGGGGGGGAGAAATTCCCAGAAGGGATTCCCCTTTTCTTCCCCAGGGCT
>NW_015397009.1:11343-17197 GCF_001527695.2 Protobothrops mucrosquamatus
AATCTCTAGTTCCATGGGTTTACATCCTTTGTAACACATCTAGTGATCTTCAGTTTAAATGCTTGTGAAAATTAATGTGTGCATTTACTAAAGTAAATTTCTAGCTGAATTCTACAGCATAATGTGAAAGTTGGTTCCATGATTTTATTATTCAGCATGGGGAACAGGTCTTCTGACCCCATCAACCACCTGCAAAACCCAATTTTAATACCCTTCCAGAAGATCAAAAGGGTGGGAGCAGTTTTCACCTCTGGTGGTGGAGTGTTTCATAGGGATGGAGCCACAGCAGAAAAGGCTGTTCTCCTTGACTCTGCCTGCCAGAATTCCTTAGCGGATGGGATACATAGTAGGCCTTTTCCGTTGGCATGAGTGGGGCAGATACCCTTGAACCATGCCATGTAAGGCTTAAAAAGTAACAACCAACAGCTTGAATTGGATCCAGAAGCAAACTGGTAAGCTTGTGCAATAATGGTGTTATATGTGCAACCCTAGGGCTCCCAGAATTGTGTGCGCCATTGCATTATGCACCAGTTGTAGCTTCCGAATACCTATCAAGGGTATACCCCATGTAGAGTGTATTGCAGTGATCTAGCCGAGGGAACACTAGGGTATGGGTGAACATGTGCAGGGCTTCACAATAAAGTTAATGGCGCAAAGGCCCTCCTAGCCATGACTGCCACCTGCTCTTTGAGCAGGAGTCGCAAGTATAGGAGGATCCCCATGTTGCACAACAAGTCTGTCTGAGATAGTGCAACCCCCTCCAGAACGATGATCCCTTGCATCCACCATCTTGCCTGGCTTCAACTGAAGCCAGTTGTCGTCCATCCAGATCCCTACAGCCTCCAGGTACCGAGAAAGGGCAGCCACATCATCGCTTGGATCACCAGGAATGGAGATGTAAAGCTGAGTATCATCAGCATATTGATGATATCTCAATCCATGGTATTGGATGATCTCACATAGAATTTTTAACTTTATGCACATTATTTGAAAATATATTTTTAATTTTATAAAATCTGTATGTCATTTGTCCTTGATAATAAAATTCAGTTTTCTTTCTCAGCAATCTGACTAGGTCAGTGGACTAGGTCAAGAATCTACAAATGGAAGAACCATAAGGAACTCCGAAACAGCATGGTTGAAAGAAGTTTGGGATGCAAGATATTATATAACAATAATCATGCTTATATTTTTAAATATATTTGCAGCACCGTAGTCAGGTTTAAATTTTTACTTGGCTGCCAAAGCTTGCAGGATGACTTTGGGCAAATTGCAGTCTTTCATTGAAATTAACCTGAAAAGTATAAATCACCTGGGGAAGGATGGCTATAAATATAAACAAATTTAAGGTCATGTGTTTGCTGCTTGAAACTGGGAATTCAATAGAATTATTTTTTGTAATATAAAGTAAGCAAAAAAAGAAAAATAAATCAAAAATATATTTTTCTTAGTAATAGTCTTTTTAGTCAAGGGAACCACATCCTGTTTTGTGAGCCTGAGCTCACATGCAAGGCATAGAGTTAACAGTTCTTGGGATTATATTTTCTTAATAGAAAAGGTAAGCAGATTTATTTATTTTTATTTGGGGTGGTTGCATGATGGGTTGGTATACTTCAGGCTGGTAACCCAGGGAAAAGTACAATTTCACCTAGGAATTATTTCTGGCATTTTATCTGGCAAGTTTTAATTAAGGGAAGCTTAAAGTTTTCTTATTGCTAGTAACTTTTAAATATCCTGAATGGAGTATATATAGCATTCACAGACATCTTTGTTTAATTATAATACATTGAAAAAGGTATGTATTTAATTTACTAGAGATATTCTGATCTAAAAATTCTTTTTAAATTAGAAATCAACTTACGTGGTTTTTCAACGTGTGGCCGGAAGAATGAGATTGGTATAAGCAAGACTGAGAAAGTAACTTGCTTGCATAAATAGTGTCAGCTTTCTGAGTAATCTATCCCCTTGTATTTAATCAACTACTATGGCTTTCATGTCACTGAGGCAAAGAAACCTTTTAAATCCTCTAATATTGCTTCCTGCCTGCTTCTTTAAATTTAAAAAAACTTCTCCTGATATTGAGGGTGTTAATGAATCCCTACAAAATGTAATGCTGTAGCAATAAACTTTGGATCTTTTAAAGTAGTCTTCAAGTTATGACTATAATGGAGCCTACTGATTAGGGTTGGAAGTTGTGACAAGATTAAATGAACTGCCTCAAATAACAACCAGCTATCCCTGCTCTCCACTGTGCATTTATTAAACGAATGCACAGGTCTTTAAATGGAGGTCAAGGATTGGGGAGATCATGGCAGGCCTGGCGCAGGCACATACCCACCTGTTTACAGCCTCTCGAGGTCTCCACACAACTTCATGCAGGCCATCATAGGTGACCATCTGACTGCTAAGGGCTGGCTTCCCAAAGCCAAGCACGAGAGCTTTGCAGTCACACAATGGCCAGCTGATTGTCACAGAAAGCTCAGAAAGCAGCTACCATTTCTGCAAGGAATTGTGGGGACACTGAAAATGGTGGCTGCTTCCAGGAGGCATGGCAAGCAGGCCTGAGCACTGCAGGTCACATCAGGGCAAGATGGTGGAAAGAGCACCAGCTCTGTGGTCTCTTACAAGGGCACTGCAGCTGTTGTAACTTTGAAACATGGTAACATATCATTTTGGGTTATTGGTTGTAACTTTGAACCATTGTTAAGTGGCCTGTCATTTCTTGAGGACTATCCATTTAAAGATCTAGAAATAGCAGCTAATTGTAATTTTTCAGTTAATAATTTTGAATGTATTGTTTTTAGAAGCTGGAAAAATCATTCTAAATGGAAACTGACAAAAAATGTCATCAGGTGACCACTGACACTGCAATTGGTTGCAAAAGTGTGCCAATTTACAAATATCTGAAATACAATCACATGACCTGGCAGCCATCACTCTGAGGAAGGAGCTTTTTAAAAATACATCATAATTGAATGGCTATTGAGGACTATCTATATATTGGCCTCATGGCTGCAATAAACTGACTTAATTTGATGGAATAATTGAATTCAATAATAATTGAACAATGTTTAGTAGACAGCAGTGTATCAATTTGATCAGTAAATTAAATTTAGAATCAAAGTGCTTAGAAAGTATGTTGACATGAAAGCAATATGGAATGCTATTTATTTGGGTCTGACAAGAGCCAGGTGCTTTTTACTGTAAACAATGCTATAGAATTCATCTATGCATTAAAATAAAAATAAAAGAAGTGGGGTGTCCTCTGCCCAAAGGCTTCTAAGCAACCCAGTGAGGCAGAGTAAATTCTTTTAAGTCCTATGTTCAGAAAGCAGATACAATTATCAGCTAGTGGCCTTTGCCAGGAACATGAAGTTAAAAGTCTGGCTTGTGAGAAAGTTGTTTTCCATAGGTGGAAAAGCTGCCAAATACCACAATGTACTCCTCTCTACCTGGGCCAAGTGGTGCTTCCCCCCCCCCATCTTTTTAATTACAGGCAGAGCAACTACAGATCTCAAGACATAATAGATAGTACATAAAAAGGGTTTTATATCCTATGGGGATCATCTTGAATGGAAGGAGGTTCCATTGGTGAATTTATATTCAAGTGTAAAGTTTTGTTAAAATGATGCTAATTATAAAACAAATGGAGTCAAACTTTTTTTTAAAAAAAGTAGAAGGGAAGTAGTTATGGGATACTCAGGAAATTAAACATTGAATGCAATGAGTAAGCAGTGACTTTGGAAACATTTTAAAAATAATAGTGCAGAAGGATATGAAGGGCCTCAGGATGTATTTTGAGGGAAGATCCCTAAATAACTGTTCTGCAGTTGGTTGCAAGGGGAAAACAAAAACCCTGGTATGTTGCTTACAAGCTTTGAATTTAGGAATTTGGTGTGCACCCTTATATGTGTCTTATTACAATACAAGTAGGTCTGATAGTAGTCAACTACATTTACTTTCCAGGCACTATAAAACAAGCTATAGTGTTCTCAGAACTACATTTTTATATGATACTAAATCCATAACATTTTATTTTGAAATTTTAAAAATGATGCTAAACAGTAAAGGTTCTGGGTTTTTGTTGTGAGGAATGTTTTTAATAGACTATAAGAATGTATTTCATGTAGAACCAGTTATATACAGTGGTGCCTAAAAGTTTGTGAACTCCTTTGAATTTTAATATTTCTGCATAAACATCTTAAAATCAGATAAAGAGCCCCAATTTAACAGATGGGTCAAAAACATAATTGTTCATTTAGTGAGGAAAATAATTCTAAACTAAATATTTTTGTGTGGCAAATGCATTTAAGCCTCTAGGATTATCAGTTGATTTGAAGGGGAAATTAGAGTCATGTGTTTCAGTCACTAGTATGATAATCAGGTGTGAATGTAGAACAGGGGTGTCAAACTGCCGGCCCGTGAGCCAGACACGTCACGTGGAAGCCGCACCGACCCCATTGCTGGCAATGACAAAACTGTACCGATACGTCGCACGATGTCACATGACGTCGCAAGTTTGACATGTCTGATGTAGAAGGTCCTGCCTTATTAAAAAGAATAGAATTTTGGCTATTCATCTTCAAAGTCTCATTTTAACAACACGGTATGTGGAAGTGTATCATAGCTCAAAGGATATTTCTGAGGTCCTCCTCCCCCCCCAAAAAAAATTATTGATGTTCCCAAGTTTCCAAAAAGTTTTGACTCCACGAATAACTTTGAGGCAGATTGTATAGATCACATCAATGAAAGGAACTAAAAGCTTCTCTTGTGAGGGACCACTCATCTCACAAGAAGTGACTGAGTGGTGTATGGCAATTAAATAAAACAAACACATAAACAATTATTAATAAAATGAGTCATTATTAAAATACAAGCCACTAGGTACAGGAGAGAATAAATTAAGCACAATGATGGAGCTATCTTTGAATATTGCCCCTCTTCTGAGATCCCAAGCCAAATGACATAACCAGATTTTAAGGGACATTAACAGGGATGGGACTTAACCTTACTTTTTGAAGTGGAGTATTGCCGAAGGTGGGTACCATGGCAGAGAAAGCCCACCTTCTGGGACATGCCAACTATAAGTCCCTAGCAGATGGGACCCAGAGCATGCCCTCTCTGCCAGATCTAATGGGATTGGCAGATGTAATTGGATAAAGGTGGATCAAATAATCTGATCCCATGCCATGATGGACTGAAAAAGGTTAAACTCACAACCTGGATTGGATGTGCAAGCAAATGGGCAACCAGTGCAGCTTATGGAACAAAGATATCCCACGCATTGTTCTGGAAGTACACGTAACTGCCCACATTATTGCATTCTGTACCAATTGAAGCTTCCAGAAGTTTTTCAAGGAATCCTCATGTAGTTCATATTATAGTAGTCCAATCTGGAGGTGATTGTGAACAGAGCCTCCACGATCTAGGAATGGGTGCAACTGATGCACAACATAAAATTGTGCAAAGGCATTGGTGAATGTCTTGTGTTCATGGTGCCACCATTGGGAGAATACTAAATAACAGTAGAGAAAGCTAGCAATCTCTACAAAGAACATCACTGCCAATCTACAGTTTCCAAAGTCCACATGGATAAGCCAGAAGGCTATTGAAAGAATATTTTGTGGATAGATGTTATCAAAATAAAACTTTTTTCCTTGAAAGAAAAGCAGTTTGTTTGGCAAATGGTCAACTCTGCAATCCAGCATAAGAACCTTATCTGAGAAATGTAGTGGCAATAGCATGGCTTGGGCCTCCTGTGCTGCCTCAGGATAGTTTGCCATAATTGATGGAACTAATGATTCTGAATTGTACCAGCAAATTGTACTATTTAATGAAATACTCCTCTAGAACT
>NW_015397010.1:0-2082 GCF_001527695.2 Protobothrops mucrosquamatus
TTCTTGAATTGTCCAGGAAGTTATGTTTCACTATGCTACGTTTTAACTGTGTTTTAATTATACATTTGATATTCTGAGAGATCCCAAGAGTTTTTTTGGAATTATGGTTAGGGTTATGTCTGCATCATATCAGAGTCCTTCCTGCTTATATCTATCAGACACCTTCTTAGTTGTGTCACATCCTGCAGATATTTGTCTGTCAGGAATAGGATTTTTTTGCATTGTGTCTTTCTGTTGAACGACAGGAGCTAAGCCACCTACTTTACTCATTTTGGCATTCCAACATTTTATATTTATTGTATATGCCACTGTTTTATATTGTACCTTATTTACCCATTTATTAAAGTGTTACTGTTTATTACAATCATAATACCAAGTAGGAATGCCATAGAAATAGAAATAGAATTCACATATAATTTAGTACTATAAATCATGATAACATATTTAAGCTAAGAAAACAGTAAATACAAACACTGGTGAAGGTGGAATAAAACACAGGTGAATTCCATACCAAACATTATTAGCATTTAACTTAACTTCAATCTTGTATTTTATATTTTAATTTTTTTGTCATACAGCATGCCTTATTTTAACTGTGATGCTTCTGACATGAATAAATAATAAACAAACAAACATAATATCAAGCTATTTTGTATTACTGGCAGCATACAAACTCTTTAAATTATCATTTACACCAAGTGCTGCTCTTTGCAAGCACTTTTAGTTCTGTAAGGTAAGGAAATATAGTTGGGATAGCCTGATCCCACTGCAACAGAAAAGAGGGAGAGCCTGTTTTTGTTGGCTTTATTTATCACCCATTCTAACCATCCATTCCTACAAGGAAGCACCACTAATTGTAACAGCATTTCTTTCAAGTGAGAAAATTTTTGGCTGTATAAGGAAAAAGTTAAAGGCTATTTTTTTTAAAAGAAAATAGTTTAATGACTTTTCAATTTTAGGCATAAAGTACTTTCTAAGCAAGCACTGATACTTTTGAAGTATTTTTTTTAAACCAGTCTGACTATTAAGCTTCTACTGGGAGGAATGGGAAGCTATTTGAAGCAGCTGGCTTGTATCTTGAGTTGCAGCAGTAAATATGTGAGTATTACAATTGTTTTGAGTTATTACTGACACATTCAAATGCCTCTGCCATGCTCGGTTGGGATAAGATTAGGGGAAATAGCCCTGTCTTATTTCACTGCACCGTTAACAGTGTAAGCCCTACTGGAAGCGGTGGAGCATAGTCCTCCAAAAGTGAGTATAAGACAGCAGTTTCTATATATAGGTTTTAGTAGGCTGAAGATGAGCTAATGCCAAATATTTTAGTCTACATTTTGAAGAACTGGTTCTCAAGCATATTTCCCAATTGTTTTTTTTAAAGAGTTGTCACAGAGAAGAGAGAAAGCGAACTTGTTCTCATTGCCCCAGAAGGCAAAATCGGAATCAGTGGCTTAAAACTATAGGTAATCCTCATTTACAGATAGTCCTCGACTTACAACAGTTTGTTTATGACTATTTGAAGCTACAACAGCACTGAAAAAAGTGACTTACGGCCGTTTTTCAGCTTTACGACCACTGAGCATCCCCAGGGTCACATGATAAACATTCAATGCTTGGCAACTGACTCATATTTACGACGGTTGCGGCATCCCGAGGTCATGTGATCCTCTTTTGCAACCTTCTGACGGGCAAAGTCAATGGGGAAGGCAGATTCACTGAACAGCCAGGTTACTAATTTAACAACTGCAGTGATTCGCTTAACAATTGTGGCAAGAAAAGTTGTAAAATGGGACAAAATTCACTTAACCAATGTTTTGCTTAGCAACAAAAATTTGGGGCTCAATGGCGGTCGTAAGTCGAGGATTACCTGTATCAACCACAATTGGACTCGGGCGGCCGGGCGGCCGGGCGGCGGTTTTCGGCTCGTCTTCGGCCTGTTTTCGGCCCGTCTCCGGCCCGTATTCGATCTGGGCCTGGTGCATCCGGCAGTAGCTGGGAGGATCCGGACAGCCTGGCAGTAGAGGCCTGGGCCTTGGCTTTCCCCCGGCCTCGCTCCCAGGCTTCTGGCCCTGGAGGGTCCAG
>NW_015397010.1:5902-7693 GCF_001527695.2 Protobothrops mucrosquamatus
GCGGGATTGGCCTAGGGGGGGGATTGTATAGGGATTTTAATAGGGATTTTATAACTTTTCTAAAAATAACAGGCTAATTTAATATATATTTTAATTGTTTTTAGATATTTATTGTATAGTTTCGTTTTTTATTTGCCTGTAAGCCGCCCTGAGTCCTTCGGGAGAAGGGCGGGGTATAAATTAAAGTAATAATAATAATTGGAACTGGCAACTTGGCCTTTAAGTGGGATCACCACTAAGTGAAACTTCGACTGCGCTTACATTTTTTACTTCAGTTTTCTTTTGTTTTACAGATCTGCGGAGGTCATAAATGCGAGAATTGGTTGCAAAGCTACTTTTTCCTCCCCACTGAAAACAGTTGCTAAACAAGGCAGTTGCCAAAGGGAACTACCTATAGTACATAAGAAAACTGGACTAGACAACAGAAGGAATTTCCTGACTCTTATCATTCAGCGGAATAGCCTACCACACAAAGTGCCAAGTTCTCCTTTGCTAGATTTCTTCAAAGTGAGCCTTGGTGATCATCGGTCAGAGATAGTCTAGTTAGTAGATCCAGTACTGAGCAGGGATTTGATTAAATGTTGCAATATCCCTTGCAACTCTACGGTTTTAGGATTTGGACTGCTAATTACCTTTTTCTTTTCTTCTCCTGCTGTTTTCAGAGCAGGCAGATTGTTATATACTTCCAGGTCCTTGCTCATCTGTTCAATTTTTTCTTTGAGTGAAGTTAGTTCATCGACCATCTTTCCCTCCAATAATCCCATCTTCTGGAGGTCCATCTGGAGTCGCTGACTATCTATAACAAAGGGAAACGGACTAGGATGCATTACTGACATACAGTAAGATTTATTTTCCATCACAGAAAATATTTACTTATCCAAGAAGACAACCAAGTCCTGCTTGCCTTATTCACCCTGGCATTGGTCCAGTAAAGCTCTCAAGAATGTTATCTTTTGCATACAAATATCCATTATCTGATGAACTAACAATATGGCAAAGACTGGTGCTGAAATAGTTTACTGCTTGCAGCAAAAGCTGCCAAACTGAAATTAAGATTGTTATGCTTCACTTATATTTGTGAATAAAATGAAGAACAATAAAAATAATTCCATTGCCTTCTTTAGCTTTAAACTATCCAAAATATGATAAACTCCTAGTGATTATGCTGGTAATTTAGAAGAAGAAAAAAGCAGATTACTATAATTGAAGCATTCAAATAAAAGCCGATCCTTTGTATAACAATTTTGTTGACCCACAATAGAATCCATCTGGTATACAGCTTTGAGGCCATATTTTAAAAATGTTTTTAAATATTGAACTTACATCCAGCTGCTACACAGTGCACCTTGTGGTCTGACCATTTTATTGTAAAACAGACCTGATAACACCAAATCCTTAAATATTCCAAAATTTGAATTTCTTGTGCATGGTCTCCACTGGGAATTTCAGGCAGCCCCACTGACACCTCAGAATTACCTGAGTTTATATTTTAGATTGAAAGATTTTTTTTTAGGCTTCAATGCAAGATATGGAGATATCAAATTAGTATGCTGGAGAAAGTAGTGCATATCATCATGGTTTAAAATCCTCAGGGTGTATTGTTAATGCCTTTCTTAGATATGGTTTAACTCCTTGTCTTAGAATTGGGCAATCTGTGCTCCTGTCTGGCCTTCTGCTTTGAGGATATATGGCTTGTGCTCCAAAATAATGATTCCAGGATTCAAAATCCTGCATTGTGGAATGTCTGGGAATTGAAAAAAGTACAGTCACAGCTATTTTAAATTAATTTTT
>NW_015397011.1:0-3212 GCF_001527695.2 Protobothrops mucrosquamatus
TTTCCTGGGTTAATTTTTAATCCTCCCTTGTTCCTTTTCTGCCACGAATAAGCACAGATAGTCCTTGACGTATGACCACAAGTGAGCCCAAAATTTCTATTGCTAAGAGAGGCAGCTGTTAATAATAATAATAATAATAATAATAATAATAATAATAATAATAATAATAATAATAATAATAATAATAATAATAATAATAATAATAATAATAATATAAAAGTCTGGATAGTGGACGTGGCAGTGCCTGGAGACAGCAGAATAGACGAGAAAGAACTGGAGAAGATAACAAAATACAAAGTCCTGCAAATAGAAATAGAAAGACTGTGGCAAAGGCAAGCAAGGGTAGTACCAATAGTAATAGGCGCCTTGGGTGCAATCCCCAAACAACTGGAGCACCACTTGAACACCATTGGCATTGACAAATTCGCCATTAGTCAATTGCAAAAGGCCTTACTAGGAACTGCTTCCATCCTGCGACGAGATCTGTGATACCATCAAACATCCACATCTGCCTATCCCAGGTCCTTGGTAAGGACTCGATAGGTAGAGAAAATGCCAAATCCAGTCTGAACATCTGGCTAACTGTGCGATGATCCATAATAATAATAATAATAATAATAATAATAATAATAATAATAATAATAATAATAATAATAATAATAATAATAATAATAATAATAATAATAATAATAATAATAATAATAATAATAATAATAATAATAATAAGTTGGAAGGGACCTTGGAGGTCATCTAATCCAACCCCCTGCTCAGGCAGGAAAACCTATACCATTTCAGACAAATGGCTGTCCAGTCTCTTCTTAAAAACTTCCAGTGTTGGCGCATTCACCGCTTCTGGAGGCAGGTTGTTCCACTGGTTAATTGTTCTAACTGTCAGGAAATTTCTCCTTAGTTCTAGGTTGCTTCTCTCCTTGGTTAGTTTCCATCCGTTGCTTCTTGTCCTGCCTTCAGGCGTGAGTTTTGCCCCATTTTACGATCTTTCTTGCCACCGTTGTTAAATGAATCACTGCAGTGGTTAAGTTAGTAACATGTTGTTAAGTGAATCTGGCTTCCCCCTTGACCTTGTCAGAAGGTTGCAAAAGGGGAAATCACATGACTCTGGGACACTGCAACGATCAATAAATATAAGTCAGTTGCCAGATGTCTCAATTTTGATCATGGTGACCCTGGGGATGCTTTCATAAGTGTGAAAAATGGTCATAAGTCACTTCTTCCAGTGCTGTTGTAAATTTGAATGGTCAAAAAAATGAACTGTTGTAAGTCAAGGACCTCCTGTACGTGTGTTCTCCAAGATAATGGGGGGGTACAATGACCAATTTGCTGGCTCGGCGAAGCTTACCCGGGGCAGCAGTTTTGGCAGGATGGCAATGTTGTAATCCAATGTTTCTCAACCTTGGTAACTTTAAGATGGGTGGACTTCAATTCCCAGAATTCCCCAGCCAGAATTGAAGTCCACCCATCTTAAAATGGCCAAGGTTGCTAACCAGTGGTGGGATTCAAATATGTGAACAACCGGTTCTCTGTGTGGATGCCGCTTCTGGAAGTCCGTTCTGGACCTGGGCAACAAAACATTAGCTACCGGTTCTGCCCAACTGGTGTGAACTGGCTGAATCCCACCACTGTTGCTAACCCCCATGCTGGTTGGGGAATTCCGGGAGTTGAAGGCTACCTATCTTCAAGTTACTAAGGTTGCTAGCCCCCATGCTGGCTGGGAATCCTGGGCATTGAAGTCCATCCACCTTAAAGTCGCCAAGGTTGAGAAACACTGTTGTAACCCATAACTGTCTGTGCATCTGCAGCACGACGTCTTTTCACTCGCTTGCCGAATTCTGCAGCGATGGAAAAGAGAAGGGAGAGGGGAAGCTGTAATGCAACTGGGGAGGGAAGGTGTTGTTGTTACAATGCCCAGGTTGGGCCCACCAAGCTTACTAAGTCGGCCTTGCCAGTCCATAGCTGCAGAGATTAAAGTGCTTTAGGCCAATCTCTCTTCAAAGGGCCAGCCAGAGCTTTATCTTGAGTTACTGGGACAACAAAGGCAGGATCAAGCCGAGAAGGGTTTTTCCAGCCCCCAGGAAGAGTCTCGTCTCTTAACAATAGTCAAAGAGGGTGTTGGTGGATGTCTGTGGGTCTTCCGCAGTGACACAGGTTGTCCTCGACTTACGACTGCAACTGAGCCTAAAATTTCCATAGCTAAGCAAGACAGTTCTTAAGTGAATTGTTAGAAGTTAGTCTTCATCCTGGTTCATCCAAGCCAGGAATAAATAAGCAACATGGCGACTGCTTTGGGAAGATGGTTACAGTTTATTGAAGAAGCAGAAAGATGGTTCTTCAGGAAAGAGCAGAGGAGAAAAGGGCTGAGCACACGGGCAAGGGGTTTTTTATACCCTCTCTAGCCTTTTGTTTGGAAGTTTCCTGTTCCTGTGGCATGAACTTTGAGGCTATTTCCTGTGTCACGTATTCTGACCTGAGCCTAGGTCTGCCTCTCTGGTATACTTGATGGTAATGGGTTAGTCCTATTATGTCCCAAAAGTCATATCCTGCTTCCCTGGTGATGGGGCTAATGACTCCTAGAGTTTGGGTGGGGTATGCAGATTTTCTCTTTGTCTTCTTGAGTTGTCTGGCTCCAACTTTCTGATGGTTTTACATCTGCATTTGTATAGGGCTGGCTCCTGCTTGGGCAAAGAGATTTGAGGCCAGGATTGGTTTCTGGTTTTAAAAATCCTTTTGAGGAAAAATATATTTTTCTGTCCTTTTAATATTTCCTTCTCTGGGTTAACTTCCCTCAGAGTTTTGCCCCATTTTACAAACTTTTTTTTGCCACAAATATTAAGCAATTTCAGTGCAGTTGTTAAGTGAATCATGCGGTTGTTAAACGAATCTGGCTTCCCCCATGGACTTTGCTTGTCCGAAGCTGGCTGGGAAGGTTACAGATGGAGATCAGATGACACACATACCCCCAGGACACTGCAACCGTCATAAATATATGCCAGATAGCGAAGCACCCGAATTTTGATCACAGGACCGTGGTGATGCTTGCCGCTGTCGTTAAGTGTGAAAAATGGTCATAAGTCACTTTCCAGACTTTGAACGGTCACCAAAGGAATGGTTGTAAGTCAAGGACTGACTACCTGTAATCATTTTTGAGGAGAAGACTTTGGAAGTTAGCCACATCCACATAGTCTATTCAAACCCCA
>NW_015397011.1:5569-7693 GCF_001527695.2 Protobothrops mucrosquamatus
GTGAATGTCGTGCAAAATCTGAATGAGTGACATTAACCGACATTGGATGTTTGCCAGGAAAGGACTGCCTTCCCGGGGGGAAATGCAATTTGCCAAGAATTCTCTGAAAAATCAGAATTGGTCATAGTTCCAGTACTTTCCTGAAAGCTTTCAAAAAAAGGAGGTTAAGCGGGAAGTTTAGCAGGTTTAGAATCTCCTTACTTGCTAAAGAGCAAAAGCGAAGGAAGTCGGAATGGCTGTCAGGAAGAGAAAAAGATGAGGATGTAGGCGTGGCTTCTTTTCTCGTCTCTAAGGCAGGGGTCTTCAAACTTGGCCCTTTTATGACTGGTGGACTTCAACTCCCAGAATTCCTCAGCCAGGCACGCGTGCCTGGCTGAGGAATTCTGGGAGTTGAAGTCCACCAGTCATAAAAGGGCCAAGTTTGAAGACCCCTGCTCTAATGAATGAACTGCCCCCAGAGATCAGGGTCATCCCTGATCTCCCTTCCTTCCGCCGCGCCCTTAAGACTTGGTTATTCCAGCTTGCAGGACTGGCCTAGGGTAATTTTTAGAGGGGTTTTAATTATATTTTAATTGGACTATGTTTAAATATTTCTTTTTAATTAATTTTAATTTGTAATTGTTATTGGTGTATTTTAATCGATTGTCAGCCGCCCTGAGTCCGCAAGGAGAAGGGCGGGATATAAATTGGATTTAATAATAATAATAATAATAATAATAATGTTTTTGGCTCACTACAGGGGTTCTTCGACTTACAACCATTTGTTGAGGGACCGTTTGAAGTTACAACAGCACTGAAAAAAGGGACTTAGGACCGTCATCTCCAGGGTCACGTGTTCAAAATTCAGACACTTGGCAACTGTCATGTATTTATGACGGTTGCAGTGTCCCAGGGTCCTGTGATCATCTTTCGCGACCTTCTGACAAGCAAAAATGATGGGGAAGCCAGATTCAAGGTCCACCTACAAACTAGAGAATTTGGTCTAGTAGTTAAGGCACCAGGCTAGAAGGCAGGAGGCTGTGAGTTCTAGTCCTGCCTTAGGCATAGAAGCCTGCTGGGTGACTTTGGGCCAATCACCAGGAGGCTGTGAGTTCTAGTCCCGCCTCAGGCATAAAAACCAGCTGGGTGACTTTGGGCCAGTCACCAGGAGGCTGTGAGTTCTAGTCCCGCCTCAGGCATAAAAACCAGCTGGGTGACTTTATGCCAGGCATTCTCTCTTTGTCCAGCCTACTTCACAGGACTGTTGTCGTGGAGAAAATAAAGAGAGGAAGGAGTTTGTAGGAGTATTGTATGTGTTTTGTTATTTATAAAAACAATAAAAACAATAAAATAAAAACAATAAAATAAAATAATAAAATAATAAAAACAATAAAAACAATAAAAACAATAAAATAAAATAAAATAAAGTAAAATAAAATAAAATAAAATAAAATAATGAAATAAAATAAAATAAAATAAAACAAAACAAAATAAAATAAAATAATAAAATATAAAATAAAATAAAATAAATAAAATAAAATAATAATAAAAAAAAAAAAAAAAAAAAATAAATAAAATAAAATAAAATAAAATAAAATAAAATAAAATAAAATAAAATAAAATAAAATAAAATAAAATAATAAAATAAAATAAAATAAAATAAAATAAAATAAAATACTCCAGGTGTGAATGTAAAACCTAAAGCTGCTATTTCCAGGACTTTTTACCTCAAACCTCACTTCTAATGCTGCTGAGCTATCCAACAGGCAGTCTTTTGTTGTTGCAGCCTTTGAAAACTCCCGCTGGGCCTCCTCTTCACCCAAGCAAGCCTGGCATTTCCCATCTTTGCTCCAGCCCTCTGGAGCTTTCCTGGGTAATGGGAGCACCCCATTAACCTCGAGGTGCTGGCTTCCTCTCTCTCTCTCTCTCCTGCTCTCTGAGCCATTGGAAAAGCCAGCAGCAGGATGAGGAGACCCGTCCTGTATTTCATTAGCTTCCTTGCCATTCTCATTCAGCCAATAAATTATAGAACACAAACACATCTCTGAAATCCAGCCAGGCTCTTAAATCTTTGCCATTTTTCTAACAGGAAGATTCTAGCTAATTTAGGAAAGAGAGGCAGGTCAGTCTCGGTGAGAAATACGC
>NW_015397012.1:0-2730 GCF_001527695.2 Protobothrops mucrosquamatus
ACGCAATCCCTGCACCAGCACTTCACCTCCCAATGATCCTCACGTGACGTGACCTCCCCATCACAAGACTATCACTAATGACCCACATTTGACCCATCACAAGACCCACAAGATCCTCAGTTGTCACACCCACACCTGACCCATCACAAGACCCATCAAAAGACCCTGACCTGAAGTGACCCTGATGTGAGGTGACCTTACCATCACAAGATCACACAAAGCCCTTATAAGCAAAAGAATGCTGACATTCCTTAAATTCTGCTGAAGATGTTACCTACCCTGGTAACGAAATGTTCAGAAACCAACCCACAAGCTCGGAGAACCAACCTCCACCCTCATTCTACATCCGAGCCACAGATATTCACCACTATCACAAATCTACATATGTATTTTTGCCAAATGTTTACTATCTATATCTGTCTCTTGACTAATTAGGGATTAGGGAATAAATTTTTGAGATTCCTCTGGTCCATAGAAATAATATGCATCCAGCTAAACAGCAACAAGAGAAGGAAAGAGTTCAGAACTGATTGTCCTCTCCTGTCAACGTAGCAATGGAGTATGCTATATAGCCGTGGTGGCAAACCTATGGCATGCGTGCCAAAGGGGGCACGCAGAGTCCTCTCTGTGGGCACGCGCACCATCACCCCAGTTCTAGGCCTTCAGCTGGGTTTTATAAAACCATTTCGCTTTAGGCCTCCACCACTATGTGCAAAAAAAAGAGGTTCAATCAATCAATCAATTTCAACTCGCGGGGAAAAAAAGATCTCACAAAGTTGGAATTGATTGAACTTTTTAATCCCACCCAGTCTGCCGTTACCACCACAGCCACGCCCACCCAATGGGCCACACCCACCCAATGGGCCATGCCCACCCGGCACCCGACGATACATAAGTGGGTTTTGGGTTGCAGTTTGGGCATTTGGTCTCTAAAAGGTTTGCCATCACTGCTATATAGATTCCATCATTCGATCAGGCTCTACCATGACCAATAGACAGAATACAAGGTGGATTTAGGTAAGCAAGAATTATTAAATGGCTGAAATCATTAGAAGTATGCTCTATAGCCAGCTATAACAGTGTAGTTAAGAATCTAGTAGATAAAAATTATTTTTTATCTTGAATATCTTTAAGATTTCACCTAATAATCTTAGCCTATTCCATATATAAAGTAGTCAAATATGCACTATATGTCTTAGTGTGAACAACCATTTCTTTGGTAATGTCTATACCCATAGGAGATTATTGAAGTAGCAATGTAAGCCTCTTTCGGAAATGCATCTTTGACTGCCTTGTGCACTTTCGCTATTACAAATCAATTTGCTGTATGGATTTACAGTCTGCATAATCAATTTCCATTCAGTACTAAACTCCATTTGCAATATATTTTTTTCATTATTCCTAATCCTATTTGGCTACAGCTTTTTCCTTTCATTCCTCATTTTGAATTCCACAGATATATTATCTTATTTTGTCCATTATAGTATGTCACAGTTGAATCATAGTTTGTTAAATAAATCACAATAGGAAGAATTTGAATGATGCAGTACAGTAATCTAGCATCAAGGCACACTATGATTATAACCTATATATGTGTACCAATCACTGATTACAAGCCTATGGAGCAAGTGGGTCACCACTGGCCGAGTGATAAAACACTGGATATGCATTCTTACCACTTTCAGCCATTTCTTGTTGTACATGGGCAGGACTGTTTGGCTCATTAGTAATGGGTAGCTCTTTATTCAGAGTTGAGGATACAGGTGACTCATTAGCATGGCTCTGATACAGCAATTGTCTTTGATGCAACCTAAATACAAATATTTGAATGATTTTATTTCATTACTTAAGAATACTAGAGTCAGAGAACCACTGTTTTTTAATATTACAAATGTTAGCAAGAGTTAGCAAAATACACACAAACACACACATACATATATAATGCAAATTAACTTTTCTGACCTTAAAAAACAGCTTAAAAAGGTCTTATAAATCAAGGCCTCCCTGAACAAGTTAAAATGATTATATTAAATTATATAAAAATGGTTCACAAACGATGATATTCACACCTTTGCTTATGTAGTATTTTTTCCAGTTTGGCATCCTCTGCTGTTTGGAGTCCAAACATAGTAGTAAGAGGACAAACACTGGCCAAATATTGTACTAACTGAAGGTGCTGGCCTGGTCGGAATGATCTTCCCTTTCCTTGACTATAAAGCCATTCTGCTTTCAAGCTATAAGGGAAGAACAAGATTAGTTCTACTAAACATTTTGAAAGTCCTTTCTATTAGAAACATACAAAGCATAAAGAATAGCAATTGAAATCCGGAAGTAATAGATGTAATTCAGAAGCAACAGCAAAAAAAAATAAATGTTGACATATCATAATACATTGGGAGAAAGCAATAATTTTCATGAATTCCAAAATAAACTATTTCAGCTACATACTGAATATCCAATGTCTACTTTTATCTTCAGGAGTATATAAATTAAAACCAGAACTTGAAGTACAGTAACTTGCCTTAGAATTTGACTATCTAGACCCATACCAGTCGGGCTTCAGGCCGGGACACAGCACGGAAACGGCATTGGTCACGTTGGTAAATGATCTCTGGAGGGCCCGGGACAGGGGTTATTCCTCTGTCCTTGTGCTTTTGGACCTCTCAGCGGCTTTTGACACCGTGGACCACGGTATCATGCTGCGGCGTCTCGGTGAGTTAGGAGTGGGAG
>NW_015397012.1:3793-7693 GCF_001527695.2 Protobothrops mucrosquamatus
CGGGCCTGACCTAGGGTGAATTTTAAATAGGGATAATTTTTAATGATTTTAAATAGTCACAGCCACTAATATTTGGGTTTTAATTGGTTTTTAGAAGGGGTAATTCTGTATATTGTTTTAACATGCTGTGAGCCGCCCTGAGTCCCATGGGGAGAAGGGCGGCATATAAATTTTGTAAAATAAATAAATAAATAAATAAGACTTAAATATACATAAATGAAAATAAATGTATTCATATAAAAATAACTAGAACTATTTTATAAAGAACAAACAGTCTTTCTACTCAATATTATCCAAACATGGTCCCATATTATTCCCTTTCAGCTATGCAAAGTACAGGAAAAAAAGTAAGAAATAATTAGAATAGAATAGAATAGAATCTGGAAGGGACTTTAGGTCTTCTAGTCCAGCTCCCTGCTCAAGCAGGAGAACCTATACCAGGGGTCGGCAACCTTAAACACTCAAAGAGCCACCTGGACCTGTTTCTCACAGAAAAGCAAACATTGGGAGCCACAAAACCTTTTTGATATCTAAAATGAAAATAGCATTGCATATATCCTTTTTTACCTTTATGCTATGTATAAAAAAACTATAGTGTGTTGCATTTATGAAATCAATGAACTGCTACAAAGAAAACAATTTTTTATGCCGGAGAAAGAGAGGGAAAAAACCTTTCTCCTTCATCCCAACAGGTGAAAACAATTTTAGTCACTTATTTACCATCTTCAAATACAGCATAATTATTCCCATACCTCATCTCTTAATTAAAAAAAATCAAAATATTTCATTAAACGTTCTTTACTAAAAGTCCAGTAAAAACATCATATATTCATACTCTCTCTTTCCTCTCCCTCTCTCTCTCCCCCTCTCTGTTTCTCTCTCTCTTTCCTCTACCCCCCTCTCAACGTCTGCTCACCTGGCCATCTGGCCTCACGCTGTTCTCCGAGAAGCTGACACACATTCTTATTGGGCTGGCTCTCTCTTGCCCTTGGTCTGCCAGTCCTCTTCCCCTACTAAGTAAGCAAAAGTGTATGTTTGTGTATGTATGTGTGTGTGTGTGTGTGTGTGTGTGTGTGTGAGAGAGAGAGAGAGAGAGAGAGAGAGAGAGAGAGAGAGAGAGAGAGAGAGAGAGAGAGAGAGAGAGAGAGAGAGGAAGAGAGAGATATGCTGCTTTCTGCAGACACGCAGCAAAGGCAGGGAGCCCGCCCAATAAGCTTGTCAGCTTGTCGGAGAACAGCGTGAGGCCAGCTGGCCAGATGAGCAGATCGGAGAGAGAGAGAGAGAGAAGAGAAGTGCAAGTGCCTCTCTCTGTCTCTGTCTCTCTGCAAATGGCGGAGGAGGACTGGGAGCCACAGTAGATGGCTGAAAGAGCCACATGCAGCTCCAGAGCCGCGGGTTGCTGACCCGTGACCTATAGCATCTCAGACAGGTGATTGTCTAGTCTTGTCTTAAAAATCTCCAGTGATGGAGCACCCACGATTTCTGGAGGCAAGCTGTTCCACTGGTTGATTGTCCTCATTGTCAGGAAGTTTCTCCTTAATTCCAGGTTGCTTCTCTCTTTGATCAGTTTCCAACTATTGTTTCTCGTTCTTCCCTCTGGGGAACATGACTGCTGCTATAAATGCTGTATATTCAGGGACAATTTCTTATTAAAACTTTTTCAAGATTACTATCCTGACATCTCTCTTCGTTTTCTCATTCTTTGATATTTGGCTTGCAAATTCTAAATGACGGATTGATACATAGATTAATGGCAACACTCAGTTTAATCATATTCTTACCTTTCTTTCTGAGAAACCACATACCCATCAATTACTTTAAGACTGAGACACCAACTGACAATAAATGGTCGGTAATCAAAACCCGGAATGTTAGGGGTTGCCATCACACAAGGATTGTTCATAATTGAGAGTTGCTCTAGTTTAGGAAAACAGGTCAAGAAAGAAATCTAAAAAGAAAAGGAAATAATTATTTTTGTGATTAAATGTAAAGAAAATTTACAAGGCTGAACAGCACTATACATGTATCCTACAACTTAGTTATATTAGATGTTTGAGGGGAAAATTATTTTACTTGCTTAATTTTATTCAAAGACTATTGTTTTATTCTGTTATTTCCCAGAATTTAATAAACATAAATAGAATATTTTCTGCCAATAGCTTTATTGTAATATGGAAGACATTTCAATTACAAGTAGTCCTCGACTTACAACCACAAGTGAGCCCAAAATTTCCATTGCTAAACAAAGACAATTAAATGAGTTGCACCCCATTTTACAACCTTTTTGTCACTGTGGTTAAGCAAATCACTGCAACTGTTAAGTGAAACATGCAGTTATTAAGCAAATTTGGCCTCCCCCATTGACTCTGCTTGTCAGAAGCCAGCTGGGAAGGTTACAAATGGTGATCATATCATCCTGGGATATTGTAACTGTCATAAATACATGCTAGTTGCCAAGCACCCAAATTTTGATCACATGACTACGCTGTAACGGTCAGGTGAAAACTGGTCATAAGTCATTTTTTTCAGTGCTGTTGTAACTAACGATCATTAAATAAATGTTGTAAGTAGAGGATTACCTGTACAGTATTTCTTGTTCTTGTAATTCTATAATTCAGGGGTCCCCAACTTGTGGGCTGCAGCCCACTAATAGGCCATGGCCTGTTTGCAACCGGGCTGCATGAGTGGTGGGCCAGCGCGTATGCAGCTCAACCTACACAATTGGATGCTGGCGCTTGCACCCCATTTGCGCGAGCGGCGGGTGCAGGCACACAGGCGCGCACAGCTTCATTTGTGTGAGCAGCGGGCGCATGCTCACACAAAACCATCCCTTCTTCCCTCCCCCAGGCGCCTGGCGGCCAACCCACAAAGGTTGGGAATGCTGCTATAATTGGACATGAATATAAAAACAAAAGGTCATCCACATATTCGTAAATCCTCTTTACCTCCAGAAAACAAACCAAAATCACAGTGAATTTTCATGGCTCAAGACAGATTGAATGAAGACATTCCCCATGTCTGACATGTTTTAAAAAACCATACTGCACACTGAACTATTTCTCTTTTTGATAGTTTATTGAAAAAAATTAATCTACTGTCCATCTTCATGTCCCAAAGTATAATTGCTGATAGTTTTAAGAGGAAAATATTTATAACTTCATGATTATATTTGCTTCAAGCATGATTCCTCCCTGCTTCATCTATAAGGGTGTTTAAACCAAAGTTAAATATACACTACCTTTCAAATGATGTTTTTACTTCTTAATCTGTTCAAGCTGATCATTACTAAAAAAAAGGTACAGAATACCTGTACCAGGAACATTTGTTCCTCTCTCCCCTTAGGTAGCATCAATTTTATTTTTGTTTTAATTTCTGTGTTTATTAAATGTAGAGTAATCCAAAATTTAATTTTGTTCATAGTAACTGATATTTAAATTTCAAAAATATGCTGCAAAGAAATTACTGTAAGAATCTGTCTCAAGAAATGTCATTCCCCCTTTACAGTATTTTAATGGTATTTAATTACTAACATATTTAATTACTTAAACAATCATTAATTAAATGACTGCTATTTACTGTCATTTAATTTTAAAATCTACATATCTTCTGTGCCCAAAATGTAGCCATAAAAATAAAAATTTAGATGAAAATATAATGAAATGTAACTATAGTAATTTAGGCTTTCTCAAAAAATGTATTCCGTTTTCTTCAAAAACATTATTCTTACCTCATTCAAATCTCTAATTTCATTTTCTGCCAATGAAAAAATAGTCAGGCCTTGAGGTAAACAAGAAGGTGCTGAACGCAATGAAGTTATGATATTTCCATGCAGTAGTAGAGTCTTGAGGAATAGAATAGAGAAAGCAGTATGTAGAAGTTTACTTTAATAATGTGAATTGC
>NW_015397013.1:0-7693 GCF_001527695.2 Protobothrops mucrosquamatus
ATATATATATATATATATATATATATATATATATATATATATATATATATATATATATATATATATATATATATATATATATATATATATATATATATATATATATATATATATATATGATTATTCTATATGTACTTTACATTTGTTACTCTAACACTTTAAAAAACTAGAGTTCATTCTTGCTTTTGAGCCTACCATTACCAAATCTGTATGAAAAAAATTGAAAAAATATTAACATTTGGCAGGAAGAATAGGTTTATTGTATTGCAAATGATGACTTGCATGGAGATTAAAGGCATTAAAAGTGTGTTTTGCTTTCAGGCAGGATATTTGTAGAGCTCATGACAAATGTGATACTTTAGGTAAGCTTAATCTCCTTTTTTTACTCTTTAAGATGATAATATTTTTAACAGCATGTTGTGTGTCTTTATAACAGGTTCTTTTTTTATTTTTATTTTTTTTATTTCCCAGGTTTGGCTGAATTGGGTACAGTCTGTGATCCATACCGAAGTTGTTCAATTAGTGAAGACAGTGGACTAAGTACTGCTTTTACAATTGCACATGAACTTGGCCACGTGTATGTGCTATCATTTTATATCAACTTTAAAAACCTACAGTATACAGTATTGGGTAATATGTTTTAAAAGCCAGTGCAGGTAGTTCTCAACTTATGACCACAGTTGAGCCCAAAAGTTCTGTTGCTAAGTGAGACAGTTGCTAAGTGAGTTTTCCCCCATTTTATGACCTTTCTTGCTACAGTTCTTAAGTGAATTGTGTATGATTTTCTCCTAGATAGTTTCTTGATTAGGGTATTGCTCTCTGCTTGATAGTTTGTCTGGTGTTAATCCCTGCTTATCTGTTGTGTGTTGGCTGCTGGAGAGGATGTATTCTGGTCTTTTTGTTTCCTTCTTAATTTTTTTATTGTCTCTTTTGAGTGGTGCATAAATGCGGTTAATAAATATATCTCTTGTTGGCTGATTTGTCTGAATGCCAAGCGTTCAGAAATTCCCTAATATTTTGGGATTTATCTTGGTTTAGGACAGGCATGTCAAACTCGCGACGTCTCGGAGCTTTTTTGCCATTGCCGGCAATGGGTGGGCACGGCTCTGGTATGATGAAACCAGCCCGCGGGCTGGCAGTTTGACACCCCTGGTTTAGGATGTTCACCGGCACCCTAATCAAGGAACTACCAAGGAGAAAGCCACATCCACATTAATACTAACAGGGCCCACTGCTATATATAAACAGGAAGCACATTCAACATTCACTAGCACTGATTATGTTACCTAGCTGGATATTGAAACATCTGCAAGCAAACAAGCTCAGCCAGCATAATAAATCTTAAATGTGACTATTAAAGTTACTTTCTATTGAATCCAAAAATGCCCTACAATAGCAGAAGGTCCTGGCCTTGCATGAATTTCCGAGACCAGTGAATTTGGGTACTTTGTTCTTCTCCTAGAAGCCTACTGGATTGAGGGAAGAGGTGTGACAGGAATTTAGTCTTACCCAATCAAAGAGAGTGAAAGAGAAAAGAAAGAATGCAGTAGCTGACAATAGAACAGCTGGACTTACATTGAATCAAGTCTGGGTTCTGCTGTTCATTCAACTGTGATATAGCACAGCTTAATCTACTAGCCGAAGCAAAAGGTTTCCAAACTTTAATATATACGTACATACTTTGTCATAATGCATAACTGAAAATTTGGGAACTGAACTTAATAAATTCAGAGATTGGATGCAGTCTTGGGGTTATCATAATAATTCATCTTTTTATTATTTATACTTTGGGATGGGTTTTTTTGTGGCTTTAATTATATTTTGGTTTATGTGTTTTATTATAAACTCCTGTGAGTTGCAAGATATAAATGTGCCGAATCTATAAAATAATAATGAATTGTTTTTAATTGTTCCAAGGACACAGTTTTCAGGAAAGAGCTAATTAACTGAAATAAACTAGGAAAACTAGGATTTCTACAATGGTTGCATAATATATACAGTTGTTATAATGCAGAGCAAAATATTCATAAGTAAATGAATCTTTGAATCCCACGAGGACTAACCTCTTAATTCATGTGATACCATTTTGGCTGCTATTTTGTTTCCTTGCCTGTACAAAACTTGAAATTCTTTGTTGGGACTGCTCCTGGGTTCAAGTTAGGGACAGATAATCATGGAGAATTTCTGTGTGGTTGCTGAGAGTCAATAATAATTTGATGGCATGTAATCAATCAGTCATTCTTGGGTTCAGATATGTTTAGCCAGCTCTAAGACAGTTCCTCCAATTATACGTATAGGCTACAGGTCTTTGCTTTGGAATGAGGATTCCGATCTTCAGAAAAGAACCGTATTAATAAGGTACTTCAGATTTCAAAGAAGAAACAGGGTATGGAATTTTGTACGCTTGTTTGTAACTTCTGCACTTTTGCACAATAAACCTTATTTAAAGCATAAGCCAGCGGATTCAGCTTTTTTAAAAACCTCATTGATCTCAACAGGGGAGTTAACCTGTCCGTAAGGAGAAGGGCGGGATAAAAATCGAATAAATAAATAAAATAAATAAATAATCTGCTATATATGAAAGTATTTAATTTGGACAAATCAATTTTTTAAAAAAATATTGTATTAACACAGTGGTCAACCTACTATCTTCTCTTTAGATTTAACATGCCCCATGATGACAATAATAAGTGCAAAGAAGAAGGAGGAAAAAGCCAGCAACATGTTATGGCTCCCACCCTCAACTACAACACTAACCCCTGGATGTGGTCAAAATGTAGCCGTAAATACATCACGGAATTTCTGGAGTAAGATTGTGATTATTTCTTGGTGCATGTCACATGATTTTTAAAAATACTTTATGAGCTGCTTTTGGCATAATATGTGGGAGAGTGACATGTAAATAAATAGGTGATGGTAATGATATACTGTAGGCAAGTGTCTAATGTTCATGTCTCTCTGTATAGGGTATACCAAAATACAGGCCACATTCACAGTTTATTATATGCATTACATTACATGTTTGAATTGGTTGCCATTTTCTTCTAAATGCTTCTTCATTTGTTTCACATATACTGTAGCTTTTGAATATTCCTAAGTGATGTAACATTTTTTTCCAGAAAAAAACTGGCTTTTTACACATATAATTGAATGGAATAAAATGGAGTGGAATATAAGAGTGGAGTGGAGTGGAATGGAATGGAATGGAATGGAATGGAATAGAATAGAATAGAATAGAATAGAATAGAATAGAATAGAATAGAAAACTTGTTGTAAAGCATCCTAAGGGGTGATAAAGGTGATTATGTTGTATTTCAAAGGGATGATTAAGATGCCATTATTTTGATTTATTGTTTTTGATTTATCATTTTATGATTATGTTTTATAGTTATTGGTTTTTAGTGCTGTTGCGAGCTACCCAAAGTTTTTTTTAACTTGGGTGGCTATATAAACTTACTGTGATTGCCCTATGCGATTGAATTTTGGTACACTTATAAAGACATTAATGAAATTTACTGTGTTATTTGTGTAAGCTGGCTGAAATCATTTGAGCTAGGGCAGGATAGAAAGGTTGTTATAACTAGCACACTACATAAATTTAGGAAGCACATAGTGAATGCCCATACACATATGCACCTCGTCTCGAGTCCTTTCTGCATATGACGTGTGTGGAGTATAAGATTCACGGGGATGAATACCTATCCAAACTTTTAGTTTTTCCTTGGTAAAGTCCTGGATAAAAAGAAAGAACTAAGTGACAAACAGCAGAAGCCACATGAAACATGGGGAAAAAAGAACATTTCCCTGAAAAATAGTGTGATCACAAAACCTGGACCAAAAATGTTGCAGTAATTTCTTTTCCTAATGCTAGACTGTGTATTTTGTTGTTTTCCAAACAGACTCCTCTCCTCTCTGGTTTTTCCTAGGTGTTTTCTAGCTACTGAGCAAACTGATTTTCCAATGTGTTCTTAAGGGGCAAAAATTCTGTTTTTGTAAGGATCTTCTACAAATTGGGGAAAGGGTTCCATCACATAGTAATATCTTCCTATTGTTTTTTATCCTTCCTTGACTATACTTTCCCTGATACTTGGTCGCTGAGTTTTATATCAAAGAGAGTAATAAAGAGGTTCATTTTGTAGTGCAGAACCCATATCTTTCTCCCAGAATAATAGTGCTAGCTAGGGCTTGGCATTTTTCCAAAATTATTTGGAAAAATTGCCAAATAACTCGCAGGAGCCCAGTATCTCTACAGTTCATTGAAGAAGCTCACTTTTTTTTCCAGTCGAGTGAAAAAATAGATGCTACTGCTTTACAGTTAATGCAACTCTTAAGTCAGTCCCATCTTTTTTTCCCCACGCACGAAAGCTCAAAAAATATCTAGCTGTTTAATTAATAGCAGCAAAGTTCTATGCTCACAGGAAGTCTGAAGCCCTTCTTCCAAATCATTTTTGAAACAAGCTTTGAATTTTAATGTATACTATAGTACTATTCTTAAGAGCAGGTGCATGTCATGAAATGCAGCATTGATGGTGTGATAGCGATTGTTCAGTTGTCTGACAACTATATGAACTGAATGTTTTACTTACTACGGACCAAGTGTTATCTGTTCAGTGTTAATTTTCTCCTGATTATCTGTTAGAGGGAGATTTTAAAATAACCTTAATCTACTATAACACTATGGTAGTGAAGATAACTGTAATGCTTTTCATTCTAGCACTGGATACGGGGAGTGTTTGCTTGATGAGCCTTCATCAAGAACCTACACTTTGCCTCAACAACTTCCTGGTCATATGTATGATGTCAATAAGCAGTGCGAGTTAATTTTTGGGCCTGGAGCTAAGGTTTGCCCTTATATGGTAATGTACTTTTTTTTTACTTCTTTGGTTTGCTTATAATATGAGCAACTGTTAGGTTTATCAAAAGGAAAATGCCTGCTTGGTATCCAATATTTGGATCTGGAAAAAGACCTTACTTCTAAAAAACATTATGGTCTGACCAGTTTGATTTCAGTTTTTAATTCCCCAAACAGATTTCTACAATATTCTGCCTTGTATTTACGTCCAGGCATTTGAGATGTATACAGGTAGTCCTTGGCTTACAACCATTTGTTTAGTGACTGTTCAAAGTTACAGTGGCACTGAAAAAGGGACTTATGACTATTTTTCACACTTAGGACTGTTGCAGCATCCCTATGGTCACATGATTAAAATTTGGGCACTTGGCAACTGGCATGTATTTATGACGACTGCAGTGTCCTGGGGTGATGTGATCACCTTTTGCGACCTTCTGGCAAGCAAATTCAATGGGGAAACCAGATTAGCTTAACCACAATTTTACTAACTTAACAACTGCAGTAATTCACTTAACAACTGTGGCAAGAAAGGTCACAAAACTCACTTAACTGTCTAGCTTAGCAATGGAAATTTTGGGTTCAGTAGTGGTTGTAAGTCAAGACTACCTGTAGGTGAATTGAGCCAGTCATTGCCCTCAAACAAACAGTACCATATTTCCTTAGGAATTTTGTCAGCCTTCCCTGGTGTGGTTCATGAATTCCATAGCCTAGTACAATATTTCTCAACCTTAACAACTTTAAGATGTTGACTTCAACTCCCAGAATTCCCCAGACACCATGCTGGCTGGGGAATTGCAGGAATTGAAGTCCAGACATCTTAAAGTTGCCAGGATTGAGAAATACTGACCCCATTCTCCATCACTGGAGGTTTTCAAGAAAAGACTAGACAACCATTTTTCAGGATGGTATAAGGACTCCTATCTTGGCCATAAGGTTAGACTAGAAGACCTCCAAGTTCCTTTCCAGCCCTATGATTGTGTGATTCTAGTGAAAGAAGGTTATAGTGTGTGAGTGTAATAATCTCTAAAATTAGATTGCGTATTGGATTTTTGAGAGAAAAATCCATTAGTTTAAAAAGTGGGGAGCTTCTTTGCAGATTTTCACAGCCACCTGCTTATACAAGACAGATCTCTTACAGAGTTGTTGTTTTCTTTATAAAGCTATAGTATGAAAGAGCTGTGACTGTTAATGTCACACTCATGGCTTTTTGATTATTTAATCAGGACTGAGGTGACATAGAAAATGACTAATCAGAAGAGTTGCAGATTAAATGCATCATTAGTTTTATCAACATGTGTTAAATGCCTTCAACAGTCACACATGTACAGTACACACACATACTGTAATTTCAGCTTTGAAAGGTGGAATCTGTTCTTGTAACTTGGATGCATAGATTGGGACTTGATGTAGACATCCTTCAGAAATGTGGGGTTTCTAGCTCTGGATGTTAAACGTTCCTATTTATTTAAACAATAAACAATAATCTATCTAATCTGACTGAGTCTTATCAACCCTTATATGACTTGTGAAGCAAAAGAGTTTTCAAGACCTTCTTGAGAAGCAGAACATTGGGGACATTCCTTACCTCAAGAGCAGGGTGGTCACTGAGAATCCTTGAGACTCTACCCTCCTCATCTCTTATGGATAGGGCATGTGCTTTCCCTCAAAGATGGCATGGAATCAGCCATATGTAGGGTTGGAAAGATGTTCCATATAGCTACTTTTGCTCCAAACCATGCAAGGCTTTAAAGGTAATACCTAGCATGTTGAACTGGATTCAGAAGCAGAGTGGTAACCAATGCAACAAACACAACATAGATGGTAGCATAATTGGACTTGTTACTCTGAGTAAGCAGATGGGCCACAGCCTTATGTACCATTTGGAGTTTTGGGGTAGTGCATATACAGAATGTTACAATATACCAGATGACGAGGGTGAAGTCCATCATGGCCCTCTCCTCCATTGATACTGTAATAGGAGTTTAGAATCCCGAGGACTCCAAATTACAGACCTGTAATATAAACCAGAATCAAACTTGGAATGAGGCTTCATCCAGAATATCACTGACAACTCTTATCTTTCAGAGGTTTAATCTGAGCTTGTTTTGATCCATCCAGGCCATTACAGCAAGGATTTCTGTAGTATCCCTGATTTGCTTTAGGGATATCAGTATTTGACTAGGTGTTATCATCATATGATAATTTCTCATTCCAGACTTAGAGATGACTTCTCCTTCACATCCAGTCAGTATTGAACACCATTGGCTCAAAAAAAAACCTGTTTTCCCTAGAATCTTTTATATCTGGAGTCCCCCCCCAGTATCTGGAAATTGGTCAATAGTTATTCAAAATAGCTGGACTGAGAGATGGCTTCTTCGGGAAGATGTATACTTTGTGGCAGTCTTACTCAATGCTATCATCACTGGTGAGGCATGCAGCATAGACATGCAGGATTGCTAGGAGATTCCCTAAGATCCTGGAAAGGATTACTACTACTCAGTAGTAATTCCCATTGAACTTAATAAGACTTACTTACACTATATTGTATACAACCCAGAATAATAAGTAGCCTTTGTAAATAGAAATTACAGAGGAAGCTGAGTGAAATTCTGCAGAGTTGTAGCTTATATCTGTATTTTTAAACTGATAAAAACAGAACAATATGTAAGACAATCTCTCTCATAGGAAATAGTGACTGGTAATCTGTGTAAAATGTTTTGTTTTAATGGGATTGATTTGAAAGCATAGGACACTCAAGTCTTAATAATTTGGGGGCCATCTGCCTTTCTCAGCTGTAGCTTATTCAACTCTTTCTTAATAATCATGAAATTTAAAAATAGA
>NW_015397014.1:0-2185 GCF_001527695.2 Protobothrops mucrosquamatus
AGATAGATAGATAGATAGATAGATAGATAGATAGATAGATAGATAGATAGATAGATAGATAGATAGATAGATAGATAGATAGATAGATAGATAGATAGATAGATAGATAGATAGATAGATAGATAGATAGATAGATCTCAAAGGGAAGGAGGAAGAGAAGGGGAAAGGGGAAAGGAGAAAGGGAAAGAGAAGAAAAAAAGAGCAATGCAAAACATTTCTTTTTAAAAAGTTCATTCTATGGCTCAATTACACATATCTAATCTGAAAGAAATAAACTATTTTCCTAACTATATTCTTCCCCCTCCCCCTGGAAACGGGGGGTGGTAATTCAGTGCTTATTCCACTGGAGCACTATAAAATATCCAGCTTTATTACACCGCGTGAGAGAGAACAGGAGTCAATTTACACTATAATTTTGATTTAGATGCCTGTTTCTGCCTATTTGTCAAAAGCATAAAATAGTCACTGGCTACCTCTCAGGCATTTTTCCTTTAAGGGAAAAAAAAGCAAAATAAAATAAAGCACACCTGCCTCAGAGTGAGTTAAGAGTCAATGAGATAAAAAGGGAAATAGAGGAAGGTGCAGGAAAGCAGAGATTAAGAGAAGTTTTCTAATATCTGCTAAACTGAAATAGTCCTTTTTCCCATCACTCACTCTCTGTCTCCCTGTATTCTGTCTCTCTGTCTATTGTAATATTCTATATAATGTATCTGTCTATCTATATCTATGTATCTATCTCTGGCTATCTGTCTTCAATCTATCAATCTATCAATATTTCAATCAATCAATCATCTATCATTAACACTGTAAAGTGTTAATACCACTTTACAATGCCTTGGTAAGGCCACACTTGGAATCCTGCATCCAGTTTTGGTCACCACGATGAAAAAAAGATGTTGAGGCTCTAGAAAGAGTACAGAGAAGAGCAACAAAGATGATTAGGGGACCGGAGGCTAAAGCATATAAGGAAAGGCTGCTGGAATTGGGTATGTCTAGTTTAATGAAGAGAAGGACGAGGGGGGACATGATAGCAGTGTTCCAATATCTCAGGGGTTGCCATAAAGAAGAGGGAGTCAAGCTATTCTCCAAAGCGCCTGAAGGCAGGACAAGAAGCAACGGGTGGAAACTAATCAAGGAGAGAAGCAACCTGGAACTAAGGAGAAACTTCTTGACAGTTAGAACAATTAACCAGTGGAACAACCTGCCTCCAGAAGCGGTGAATGCTCCAACACTGGAAGTTTTTAAGAAGAGACTGGACAGCCATTTGTCTGAAATGGTATAGGGTTTCCTGCCTGAGCAGGGGGTTGGACTAGATGACCTCCAAGGTCCCTTCCAACTTTACTATTAACTATATCTATCTATCTATCTATCTATCTATCTATCTATCTATCTATCTATCTATCTATCTATCTATCTATCTATCTATCTATCATATAATTCTATCTCAATCTCTATCTCTGTCGGTCTGTCCCTCTATGTATGTATGTGTGTCTGTATGTATCCCTATATCATTCTGTATCCCTATTTCTAAATGAATAAGCTCTGAATTTTGAGGGAGTCAGTTCCATGAACCAATGTAAAACATAATCTTTTTTTAAAGGATTTTTTAACATTTGCATGAAGAAATAAACCTCCACCTCTTTCATATTCATTTGCAATATGTACTAAGGAAACACCAAGAAGCTTTGCAAATAAAAAAAGTGTATTCTGCTTTTCTAATCAAAAACTCTCATTTACAGCTTAAGTCATCTGTTGGCAGAACTTTCCAATGGGGTTATCTAAACTAGCTAAACTTCCAGAGGCAAGTCGTTACATTGATTAATTGCTCTCACTGTCAGGAAATTTCTCCTTAGTTCCAGGTTGCTTCTCTCTTTGGTTAGTTTCCATCCGTTGCTTCTCATCCTGCCTTCAGGTGCTTTGGAGAATAGCTTGACTCCCTCTTTTCAGAGGTAACCCCTGAGATATTGGAAGACTGCTGTCATGTCACCCCTAGTCCTTCTCTTCACTATAGTGAATATTATTGACTATTGAAATTTTCAAGCAAAATGAATCCACCCTGATGTGAAATACCAATTTGGCTAGTAATGTACTTACTTGAAAGCCAATATATTATAATTGCATTCTACACTTGATCTGTCTCTCTTATTTTCTATATTTCAAACACAGACTTGATTTGTTTATTCTG
>NW_015397014.1:5178-7693 GCF_001527695.2 Protobothrops mucrosquamatus
TCCCTTTCCACACAAAGGTATATTATTATTATCAGAATTCATCATGGAATCAGCCAGATAGTTAAATAGAATTTAGCATTTTTATCCACCTATTGAGTCTGTCCCAAGAACCTGGGCTAGACAGATGTTGTTGTCTGATGACGTTATTCATCGCAGTCAGCCAGATGTTCACACTGGGTTTGGCATTTTTGTCCCTCTATCAAGTCCTTCCCAAGGACTTGGGATAGGCCAGGCGTAGGCAACCTTGGCTCTTTTATAACTCATGGACTTCAACTTCCAGAATTCCTGAGCCAGCATGACTGGCTCAGGAATTCTGGGAGTTGAAGTCCACAAGTCATAAAAGAACCAAGGTTGCCTACTCCTGGGATAGGCAGATGTTAACATTTGTGGTGTTAAAGATATCATCCCAGGATGTAAGCTGTTCCAAGTCAAGCTGCCTTTTGCAATTGGCCAATGGCAAATTTGTCAATGTCGATGGTGTTCAAGTGGGGCTCCAGTTTTTCTGGGGGGATTGCACCCAGACATCTATTAGTATTGGTGCTACCTCTGCTTGCTTCTGCCATAATCATTCGGCTATTTGCAGGCCTTTGTATTCTCCAGTTCATCCAGCACATTATCTCAAGAATCTGATGTCAGCATCCCGTGCAGAATAACAGAGTTGGAAGGTACCTCGGAGGTCTTCTAGTCCAACCTCCTGCTCAGGCAGGAAACCCTACACAATTTCAGGCAAATGGTTGTCCAATCTCTATTTAAAAACTTCTAGTGTTGGAGCACCTACAACTTCTGGAGGCAAGTCCTTCCACTGATTAATTGTTCGAACTGTCAGGAAATTTCTCCTTAGTTCTAAGTTCCTTCTCTCCCTGATTAGTTTCCATCCATTGCTTCTTGTCCTGCCTTCAAGGGCTTTAGAAAAATCTGGATTAAACTGGGGTGCAGATGGATTAAACTGGGATGCCTCTGAGTATCCATAGCTGGGAGTTATTATTGCTGTAATGTACTACGGGAGGCTTCCCATTGGTATCTTGTTTAGCTAGCTTGGGAAGTAAGATTTTAGGCTCACAGACTGATCCACTAGTACTGTTCTATGTTGTCTTCTAACACAGAGGTCTCCAACCTTTTGGGCACCAGTGACCAGTTGTGTGGTGAGAGGTTTTTCCATGGTCCAGAGGGTGCGAGGTTTTGTGTGTTGCCTGCATCCCACAGATGGAGCTTTGCTTGTTTGTGCGGACCGCTTGCTAGCATGCCACAGCCCGGTACTGGTCCACAGATTGGGGGTTGAGGACCCTTGTTCTAACACTATAGCTAATATATAGTCATTTTCGTCTTCTTTTTCTTGTATAACATATAACAGTTCTTTTCCTTCTATTCTTCTCTCTCCAGGTAGTGCCATGTCCAGCATCCAAACTTTTTGGGTGTTATCATTATTATGGCCAGGGGCATGAGGGCTAAGCATGAAGACATTGAGCATGTCAACTAGAAAGCTGATAGCCTAGATTCAAGACCCAAACACCACAGGATGGGGTAAGCTCCCATTCCTTGCTCCAGCTCCTGCCAACTTAGCAGTTTGAAAGCATGCAAATGCGAATAGATAAATAGGTACCACTTTGGTGGGAAGGTAACAGTGTTCCATGCGCCTTTGATGTATAGCCATGCTGGCTACATGACCATGAAAGTGTCTGTTGGAAAAAAAGTCTTCATTGTGGTTCAGTCCAAGCCGGGGATAAACAACATGGCGACTGCTTTAGAAAAAAGGTTGCAGTTTATTGTGGAGCCAGACAGAAAGATGGTTCTGGCAGGAAAGAGGAGAGAAAAAAGGGCTGAGCACATGTGGGGAGTGGGTTTTTATACCCTCTGGAACCTTTTGTTTGGAGGTTATTTCCTGTTTCTGTTTGAGGCTTTGTATTTCTGTGTCACGTATTTTGACCTGTGTCCCTTTGGCATCTGTGAGTTAATCCTATTATGTCCAAAAGATCATATCCTGCTTCCCTGGTGCTGGGGCTAATGAGTCTTAGACTTTGGGTGGGGTATGCAGATTTTAGGTGTCTTGTCTTCCTAAGGTTCTTGCTCCAACTTTGCTGATGGTTTACATCTGCATTTGTACAGAGCTGGCTTCTGCTTGGGGGAGGCAGACTTGGGGCTATTAAGAAAAATTGGGCATGCTTTTCTGCTTCTTCAAGATCCTTCTCTGGGGAGGGGGGCTGACTTCCCACATGTCTTTAGACAACACTGGCTCTCTCATCCAAGAAACAGAGAACAGCAGCACCCCCTTGAGTCAGACACAACTGGACAGGAGAAACTTTTACTTTTACTTTTATCTCCTCTCTCCCCTTTTGTTCAATATTTATGTAAAACCGCTGGGGGAGATCATTCGTGGCTTTGGGGTGGATTTCCATCAGTACGCTGATGATACTCAGCTGTACATTTCCACCCCAGGCCACCCCAACGATGCCCTTGACGTGATGGCCCGCTGCCTGGAGGCCGTACGGGTCTGGATGGGGGGAAACAGACTCAGGCT
>NW_015397015.1:0-5196 GCF_001527695.2 Protobothrops mucrosquamatus
GGGGGGGGGGAAGCAAAAGGCCTTAATTGCATCTCTCCAGACCTTTTCTGGAACGGTCCCCGAGGTACTTTTTCAAAAGGCAACTGGACTTTTGAACCATCACCTGTGGAGATGGTTACCTGCATCAAATTCCTGGATGTGCAGCTACCGAGTAGGCTGGCTTGGTCGCTCAACAGGGAGACACTGGTGAAGTGGGCACAGCAGCCCTGCATTTTCTGCGTCGCGTGAGAAAAGCACGTCTTCCTTCCTCTGTCCTCACCACTTTCTACAGGGGGACGATCGAGAGCATCCTGTCGTACGGCATCACAGTCTGGTTTGGAGGCATCCCTGCTTCAGACAGGAAGGCGGTGCAGAGAGTGGTGAGGACAGTTGAAAAGATCATTGGCAGTTCCCTCCCTCCCACCCAGGACATGGCACAGAAGTGTTGCTTGAGCAGGGTCCATACGATTATCTGGAACACTACCCACCCTCTTCACGACCTGTTTTCCTTGCTACCTACTGGGAGGAGGGGGCTTCGTGGTATCCGTAGCAGAACATCCAGATTCAGCCAGAGTTTCTTTCCATACAGCATTAACCTGGTGAACTCTCAAGCTTCCTCCTTCCGTTATGTATTCAATATTTAATATTTATTTGTTATGTATATGTAGGGGTGTGGGTCTATACATATGTTGTACATAGTATGTTTAGGTATGTGTTCATTTTGAGAGCGGGCAACTAAATTTCATTTTTGATGTGTGCCGTTGTGCCCACAGTAAAAAAAATGGCAATAAAGGTTATCTTATCTTATCTTAGCTTAGCTTAGCTTAGTTTAGCTTAGCTTAGCTTAGCTTAGCTTAGCTTATAGCTTATAGCTTATCATAGCTTATGATAGCTTATCATAGCTTATCATAGCTTATCATCTCTTATCTCTTATCTCTTACATCTTACATCTTATCTTCTCTTATGTTCTCTATCTTCTATCTTCTATCTTATCATATCTTATCTCTCATCTTACATCTTCTTCTCTTCTCTTCCCTTATATTTTATATCTTATATCTTATATCTTATCATATCATATCTTCTCTTATCTCTTCTCTTACATCTTCTCTTCTTTTATCTTCTCTTCTCTTATATCTTATCTCTTATCTTTTCTCTCTTATCTTCTCTTCTCTTATATTTTATATCTTATATCTTATCATATCTTATCATATTTTATCTCTTATCTCTTCTCTTACATCTTCTCTTCTCTTCTCATCTTCTCTTCTCTTATATCTTATATCTTATCATATCTCATCTCTTTTATCTTTTCTCTCTTATCTCTTATCTTATCTTCCACTGTTCACTAACAACCGATGAAGCTTCTGGGATGAGAAGGGAAACGTCTTCAAGGAGAAACAAATGAAAGTCCAGTTGCCTTTTGAAAAAAAAAGCACCACCTGGATGGCTGAGAATCTCCATAGACTTTTCTGGAATTGTTTCTGTTGGTTTTTGAGACGACGGCGGGGGTAGTTGCGGAGACCTGGGTGCAAATCGGCCCGCCCGCTCGCCCGTTTGCGCGGGCACTTTCAGGAAGTGTAGAAGAAGGTTTAGGGAAAGCGTTGCGAAAGCTCGGCCTTCCTGGCAGAAGGAAGCCTTCGCCTTTTTGCGGGCAGATTTCTAGCCCTCAGCGTGGCAGAAACTGGCAGAAAGAAACCAGCTGCCGAAGATGGAGACGCGGGATTAGAGGGAATAAGATCTTCTAAAGTTACGTTCCAGTCTAAGAGGGAGGAAGGGCAATAAGATTGAGATAATCTGATGGAAAGAAAGTTGGAAGTCACTTATATATTTCTTAACGTTAGCTTTTTCCCTATTTTATTTCGCCTTCCTTCCTTCCTTCCCCTTCTCCTTTTCTTTTTTGCCTCCCTCTCTTTCTTCCTTCTTTTCCTCCTTCCTATTCCTTCCTTCCTTCTTTTCCCTTCTCCTTTTCTTTTTTGCCTCCCTCCCTCTCTCTCTTTCTTCCTTCCCTCCTTCCTATTCCTTTCCTTCCTTCCTTCTTTCCCCTTCTCCTTTTCTTTTTTGCCTCCCTTTCTCCCTTCCTTCCCTCCTTCCTATTCCTTCCTTCCTTCTTTCTTTCCCCTTCTCCTTTTCTTTTTTGCCTCCCTCTGTCTCTTCCTTCCTTCCTTCCCACCTTCCTATTCCTTCGTTCCTTCTTTCTCCTTTTCTTTTTTGCTTCCCTTTCTCTCTTCCTTCCTTCCTTCCCTCCTTCCTATTCCTTCCTTCCTTCCTATTTGTCTTTTAGAAGAGAACATTTGTATCTCTGGGTTAAATTGCAGGGTCCTTGGTGTTCTTTGAGCTTGCTTGTTTTCTTGCAGACATTTCATGACCCAACTAGGTAATATCATCAGTGTTGGAACGAAGTAGGGTTTGCGGGGAGGAGGAGGAGGAGGAGGAGGAGGAGAACTGTGGGGTCCTTGCTGCTCTCTGAGCTTGGTGGTTTTCTTGCATACATTTCATTACCCAACTAGGTAACATCATCAGTAATGGAAGGAATGGATTGTAGGGAGGAGGAGGAGGAGGAGGAGGAGGAGGAGGAGGAGGAAGACTGTGGGGACCTTGGTGCTCTCTGAGCTTGGTGGTTTTCTTGCGTACGCTTCATCACCAAACTAGGGAACATCATCAGTAATGGAAGGAATGGATTGTAGGGAGGAGGAGGAGGAGGAGGAGAACTGTTGGGTACTTGATGCTCTCTGAGCTTGGTGGTTTTCTTGCGTACGCTTCATCACCCAACTAGGGAACATCATCAGTGCTAGAAGGGAGGGGATTTACTCTCTGTTTATGTACAAGTGGTTTGCTCTGTCTGTGTTGATTGGCCTTATTTTGTTCTTGGTAGTTCCTTGATTAGGCTGTTGTTTACTGCCTGATTGTCTGAGTTGGTAGTTCCTTGATTGAAGTGTTGTTTACTGTTTGATTGTTGGTCTGGTGTCGTCTTCCTTATTCACCACACTGTCCCCCTGGGGGGGGGAAGCTGCCTCAAACTTCCTTCCTACACTTCACCGCCAATAAAATATCGTTATTTTTTAAAAAAATAGTTTGGGTTTTTGATCTGAATAAGGAGACAATTCCACGGAGAGCATCCGTCTTCTTTTCCAAGGCTGCAGAATTCCATCCCCCTCGATACGGTGTGAACTTGTGTAGTTCGTAGCAAACCGTGCTCGCTTTACAGGAGGTCCTCGTTTAAGGACAGAATCGGCTCGGGACCGACCACTGGGTCCCAAAGACAAGCCACGGGTTGCAAAGTGAAACCACAAATTGTGTTTCTGACAAAGGAGAAAATGTGTAGCTCAGCGTTGAAATGAGAGTTTCTTGCTGCTCTCTGAACTGGGTGGTTTCCTTGCGGACGTTTCATGACCCAACTAGGGAATGTCATCAGTACTGATGCTGATGCTGATGTGCTTCTGCTGATGGGATGGTCATCAGTGCTAATTTACACTGGTGACATTACCTAGTTTGGTAATGAAACATCTGCAGAAAAAACCACCAAGCTCAGAGAGCTCCAGGGACCCCACAGTCCTCCTCCTCCTCCTCATCCTCCTCCTCCTCCTCCTCTCTACAAACCCCACTCCTTTCTAACACTGATGACGTTCCCTAGTTGGATCACGAAACGTCTGCAAGAAAAACACCCAGCTCAGAGAGCATCCAGGGACCTCATAGTCATTGTCGCCCTCCTCCCCCTCCTCCCCCTCCTCCTCCTCCTCCCCCTCCTCCTCCTCCTCCTCCACCTCCTTGTCCTCTTCCTCCTGTCACTTATCCTCCTCATCCTCCTCTTTGCAAACCCCACTCCCTTCTAGCACTGATGATGTTACCTAGTTGGGTTATGAAATGTCTGCAAGGACCCCACAATCTTCCTCCTCCTCCTCCTCCTCCTCCTTCCCCATACTCCTCTCTGCAAACCCTCCCCCCTTCTAGCACTGATGATGTTCCCTAGTTGGGTCATGAAACGTCTGCAAAAAAACCACCCAGCTCAGAGAGCACCAAGGACTCCACAGTCATTGTTGCTCTCCTCCTCCTCCTCCTCCTCCTCGCCACAAACCCCACTCCTATCCAGCACTGACAATGTTCCCTAGTTGGGTCATGAAACGTCCGCAAGAAACCCCCCCCCAGCTCAGAGACCACCCAGGCCCCCTCAATTGTGTTTGTGATCGGACCTCAGCTCCCCTTGGCTTTACAGCCCTCCGTAGGTTGGAAATGCAAGGATTGGTTGCAAAATTCCTTTTTCCCCGTCACTATACCTGTAAACAGTCACTGAACGAGGTAGTCACTAAACGAGGACTACCTCTATTTTGCTAGGCGGCTGACCGCTGGCTGGTAGTTGCAGAAAGTTGATCCGAGCTAAAGGAGCCGATGTCTGCGAGTAGCATCTTAGCTTTCGAAGAGGTCTTAAACAGGGGGGAAAAAACACCTCATAGTCCAATAAAAAAAAAAAAGTCAGATTTCCACAGAGTAGTTCACACCGTCGCTCCCTCTGAGCCTAACAAAAGCGCCTCGTTTTTGCTTTTGAAAAGAGCAGATACAATATGAAAACTGTAGAGGCGTAAAGCACAACTGATGTGAGGAAGAGTCAAGAGTGCCGCAGAGGAGCTCAACAACAAGGTGCAAATTGTTTGGAAGCCGGCATGGCAATTAACACTCTTCCTACTTCCAACAACTTCTGCCCCACTTAACCTCCGCGCAAATCTGCTAAATCTGCAAAGCCTCCTCCTTTGAAAAGAAAAAAAAAGAAAAACCAAACTGGTGGCTATAGAAAAACAGTAAAACTTAGGATAATAAAGAGTCGGTTTGGTCTACAGGTTAAGGTGTTAAGGTAGAAAGTGGGAGGCGGTGAGTTCTAGTCCCGCCTTAGGCATGAAAGCCAGCTGGGTGACTTTGGGCCAATCGCCAGGAGACGGTGAGTTCTAGTCCCGCCTTAGGCATGAAAGCCGGTTGGGTGACTCTGGGCCAATCACCAGGAGAGGGTGAGTTCTAGTCCTGCCTTAGGCATGGAAGCCGGCTGGGTGACTTTGGGCCAATCACCAGGAGACGGTGAGTTCTAGTCCCGCCTTAGACATGAAAGCCAGCTGGGTGAATTTTGGCCAATGACCAGGAGACGGTGAGTTCTAGTCCTCTCTTAAGCATGGAAGCCGGTTGGGTGACTTTGGGCCAATCACCAGGAGAGGGTGAGTTCTAGTCCCGCCTTAGGCA
>NW_015397015.1:5962-7692 GCF_001527695.2 Protobothrops mucrosquamatus
CTTAGGCATAAAATTGGCTGGGTGACTTTGGGCCAATCGCCAGGAGACGGTGAATTCTAATCCCGCCTTAGGCATAAAATTGGCTGGGTGACTTTGGGCCAATTGCCAGGAGACGGTGAATTCTAGTCCTGCCTTAGGCATGAAAGCTGGCTGGGTGACTTTGGGCCAATCCCCAGGAGACGGTGAGTTCTAGTCCTGACTTAGGCATAAAATTGGCTGGGTGACTTTGGGCCAATCACCAGGCGACTGTGAATTCTAGTCCCACCTTAGGCATGAAAGCCAGCTGGGTGACTTTGGGCCAGGCACTCTCAGCCTGGCCCACCTCACAGGGTTGTTTTTATGGGACAAGGTGTGTGTTGGTTACACTCTCCGCCTTGAATTCTTTGTAAAAACAACACAGGATACAAATAAATAAAACCGCAGGGATTCACTTAAGAGCTGTGGTGAGAAAGATCGTAAAAATGGGGCAAAACTCACTCAGCAAATGTCTCACTTAGCAACGGAGGCGTTGGGGTCAAACGCGGTCGTGAATTGAGGACTCCCTGTATTCTGAGGTTATTTTTCCCCACCTGCCTTCCTTCCTTCCTTCCTTCCTTCCTTCCTTCCTTCCTTCCTTCCTTCTTACGAAGCAATTTGTTCTTTCTCAAAATCATTTCTGATCCCTTTTTTTTCTTCCGTCCGAGCGAAGTTAACATTTCCCCCTGGCTAGATTTTTTTTTCCTGACATCTACCGAAACAGGCCCAGCCTCGGATGCTCGTTCCATCCAACGGTTCATTTTCATTCACCTTTTTTTTCTGCCATTTCTGTATCGGGTCCCTTTGATCAGGGATGTGCAACCAGAGACCAAATTAAAGGCCGTTTCCAGAGGTGCTTTGAAAAGTTGTCAGAAAGGTGGGGTGTTGTTTTTTTAATATCAGAAAAAATCTTCAAAATGATCGGGTGTTGGCAGGGTGATAAAAAAAGGGGGGGAGCCAGGTTGAATTAAATTAAATGGAGAGGGTGCCCCACCTATCATTCTGGAAGAAGCTACAGGACAGTGTTTCTCAACCTCGGCAACTTAAAAACAGCTGGATTTCAACTCCCAGAATTCCCCAGCCAGCCAAGGTAACTTGGAACTCACCCAGCTAGCTTTCATGCTTTAACGCAGGACTAGAACTCACCGTCTCCTGGTGACTGTCTCAAAGTCACCCAGCCGGCTTTTGTGCGTCATGTGGCTGCGTTGGATATTATCACTCCGGAATTGATTAAGGCCAGTTGGATCAAGGCTTGGGAGACTTTATCGAGTCTTAAAAGCCACATCAGCGTCACACATGGGTTAATTCGCTGTTAATAAAACCCGTGAGAGCACTGCAGGAGAAGCTAGCTTAATGAAAACTTTTCTCTCTCTCTCTCTCTCTCCCATTTGCATCCGATGATTCATCTCCAGCACCGTGCAAAACAGACGTTAATGAGAGGAGAAGCGTAATTTTCAGTATTTACACCAAGGAGCGGAGGTGCAAACAAACCACAATTAACTGCTCCTCTTCTGCGGTGTCCAATTTCTCCGGGTCTGGCTTGCTTGCGTTTTTACTGCTCCTGTTCGGTCCACCCCTGCCTTGGTGGAGAAAGGAAAGGGGCGACCACAGAAGGTGGAGAAAAGCAAAATTTTACATTTAGGCAGGAAAAACCAAAGGCACGAGTACAGACTGGGCGAGACCTGGCTTAAAAACAGGGACTGTGAGAGGGACCT
>NW_015397015.1:16397-18884 GCF_001527695.2 Protobothrops mucrosquamatus
CTACACCCTCCCAATATTTTCATATTTCATGTATTATAAAAATGCTGTGCTTCTTATCTATCTTATAACATCTGGGTATATAACATCCTTTCTGATCAGCTTGTATTTCACTTATATTTATAAAAGTTACATCATCCCAATATTTTTACATTTCATATATTGTAAAACATACTATATTACTTAGAACTAAGGAGAAACTTCCTGACAGTCAGAACAATTAACCAGTGGAACAACCTGCCTCCAGAAGCGGTGAATGCTCCAACACTGGAAGTTTTTAAGAAGAGACTGGACAGCCATTTGTCTGAAATGGTGTAGGGTTTCCTGCCTGAGCAGGGAGTTGGACTAGATGACCTCCAAGGTCCCTTCCAACTTTATGATGATGATGATGATGATGATGATGATGATGATGATGACGGATCATCGCACAGTCAGCCAGATGTTCAGACTGGATTTGGCATTTTGCCTACCTATCGAGTCCTTCCCAAGGTCCTGGGATAGGCTGATGTGGATGTTTGATGGTGTTGCAGATATCATCGCAAGATGGAAGCAGTTCCTAGTAAGGCCGCCTTTTGCAATTGACTAATGGTGAATTTGTCAATGCCAATGATGGTGTTCAAGTGGTGCTCCAGTTGTTTTGTGATTGCACCCAAGGTGCCTATTACTATTGGTACTACCCTTCCTTGCCTTTGCCAGAGTCTTTCTATTTCTATTTGTAGGTCTTTGTATTTTGTTCTCTTCTCCAGTTCTTTCTCGTCTCCTCTGCTGTCTCCAGGCACTGTCACGTCCACTATCCAGACTTTTTTGTCTTTCTTATCGACAATTGTTAAGTCCGGGGTGTTATGTGGCAGGTGCTTGTCTGTTTGAATTCTGAAGTCCCAGAGCGGTTTAATTTTATCATTTTCTATGACTTTTTCTATTTTATGATCCCACCAGTTCTTGCTTACAGGCAAATGATATTTCTTGCAGATCTTCCAATGCACCATTGTTGCTACTTTGATTATTAGTATTAGTATTAGTATTAGTATTGTGGATCATTGCACAGTCAGCCAGATGTTCAGACTGGATTTGGAATTTTTGTCTACCTATCGAGTCCTTCCCAAGGACCTGGGATAGGCAGATGTGGAAGTTTGATGGTATTACAGATCTCATCGCAGGATGGAAGCAGTTCCTAGTAAGGCCGCCTTTTGCAATTGACTGATGACGAATTTGTCAATGCTGATGATGGTGTTCCAGTGGTGCTCCAGTTGTTTTGGGATTGAATCCAAAGCGCCTGTTACTATTGGTCCTACCCTTGCTTGCCTTTGCCACAGTCTTTCTATTTCTGTTTGTCATCTTCTCCAGTTCTTTCTCCTCTATTCTGTTGTTGTTGTTGTTGTTGTTGTTATTATTGTTGTTGTTGTTGTTGTTGTTGTTTTTGTTGTTGTTGTTGTTATTCATCTCTTATCCCTTTTGTTATAGGGCCCCTTTATGTTCAAAGTTGTCCATTCTTTTAACCATGTTCAAACAAGTGTTTACTCATGTAATACGCCATGTGGTAGGGTGAGTCAAGTCTCTTGAACCAAGCGCCAAATTTGGATTCACGTCACCTCGGGGAGGCTGAGACGGTCGTAAGAGCGAGGACAGGTTTTTCCGTGTCGCTGGGACAGCTAGTCCTCGCCTTACAGCAACCGTTCATTTAGTGACCGAAGTTACAACGGCACTGGAAAAAAGCGACTCGGGACCGTTTTTCACACTTAACGACGGCTGCAGCGTCCCCAAGGTCGCGTGACTTACATTCAGATGCTTGGCAACTGACTCACACTTATGACGGTCGGGTCGTGCGATCCCCTTTTGCGACTTTCTGACCAGCAAAGTCCACAGGGGGAAGCCGGATCCGCTTAACGGCCGTGTCACTAACCGAACAACTGCAGGGACTCACTTAAGAACCGGGACAAGAAATGTTGTAAAAAAAAACAGGGCAAAAATTCACCGAACGGCTGTCTCATTTAGCGGCAGAAGTTTCCGGGCTCGTAATTCGCGGACTAGCCGTGCTGTGGGTCGCCGAGCAAACGTGGGCGTAAGTCGAGGATGACCTCTGGGACCTTCCAAGCAGATCCCATGAGAATCAGAGAAAGGGAGCGGGAAGGGAGCCCGGAGGTCATCTAGTCCAACCCCACCCCTTGCCTCAATTTCTCTCTTCCCGCTCTCCTTGCTCCTTTCCAGAAGGCATGACCATTGGCTCGGCTCGCGACTGCCTCCAGGCCGGCGAAGCCTGCACCAATGACCCCAGCTGCAGTTCCAAATTCCGCACCCTCCGGCAGTGCATCGCTGGCAACGGCGCCAACAAGCTGGGCCCGGGCGCCAAGAGCCACTGTCGCAACACGCTCACCACCCTCCTGTCCAGCCAGCTCTACGGCTGCAAGTGCAAGCGGGGCATGAAGAAGGAGAAGCACTGCCTGAGCGTCTACTGGAGCATTCACCACACCCTGATGGAAGGTCAGTCCGCAG
>NW_015397016.1:0-2932 GCF_001527695.2 Protobothrops mucrosquamatus
CATGATTCCAAAGTCCACTTCAAAAGCAATTCAATCAAATCCCGGAGCCAAGTCGGTTTCCCCCACACAAGAATTGATTTGAGCTTAAATAGTTGAATCGAGCACCTCTGAATCAATATAATCCAATCCAATTTGGATAACTTTCATGCAGGGGCCTGTGCATTTTCAGCATCCAAATCAGATCAATTTGGATATCCCAATTCAAATGATCAAATTATATTCTAAATGATGTTTTTGGAACTGTTCTTCATCCCAAGATGCTATAAAGTTCAACTAATTAATCCTTTCTCCCTCCTTTCTACTAGTTATATTTATTTAAAGAATGTAGATGAGGCTAGGGTTGTATTAATGCAATCCTAGGCTGCATTAAGAGACGGATAGAATCTAGATCACATGAAGTGTTAGTATCACTTTGTAAAGCCTTAGTAAGATCACACTTAGAATACTGCATCCAATTTTAGTTACCACAATGTAAAAAAGATGTTGAGACTCTGGAAAGAGTGCAGAGAAGAGCAACAAAGATGATTAGGGCGCTGGAGGCTAAAACATAAGAAGAACAGTGGCATGAACTGGATATGTCTAGTCTAGTGAAAAGAAGGACTATGGTTGATATGATAGCAGTGTTCCAATATCTAAGGACTGTCACAGAGAAGAAGGTGTCAATCTATTCTCTGAAGCACCTGAAAGCAGGACAAGAAGCAACAGATGGAAACTAGTCAAGGAGACAACCAAATTAGAAGTAAGGAACAATTTCCTGACAGTTAGAACAATTAATCTGTGCAATAATCTGCCGCCAGAAATTGTGGGTGCTCCATCACTGAAGGTTTTTAAGAAGAAATTGGACAGCCATTTGTCCAGAATGGTATAGGATCTCCTGATTATGCAGGGGGCTGGACTAGAAGACATCCAAGGTCCCTTCCAACTTGATTATTCTGTAGCTTCCAGATGGAGATTCTCTTGGCCATGGCCATAGAAGCTACAAATTCAGGAGAGCCCAAGATTGTGTAGAAGATCTTAGCAGAGGAGAAAAAAACCAAAGATGGAAAAAAAATCTAGTTCCAGTGAGGTCAAAATTCATAACCAATCAGTTTTGGTGAGAGTGAGCCAAACACCTTATACATATACCTAAGAGTCATCTTTAGTAATTGCAATGAAGCTCATAATTTATCATATCATCCAGATCTGAAGTAGGTATTGCCTTGGAGATATAAAAATCTATTTTTGAAACCATTGGTGTGTCAACTCTACAGTGAACCTGGCCACAGCCATCTTTGTCATTCTAGGTTGCCACAAGAAAGGGAGGGGGGATGAGGTATTTCTGCTAGTCTAAACCTGATTGAATCCCATGGGAACCAAGGTCATTCCCACACCATGGTGGAGGAGGAGGAACATTTTGTTAGAAAGCCCGCCAAGTAGGTCTATTGGATAGTGTGATTGATAGCATAGTAGAGGGGTGGGAACTATTGCATTGAATTAATTTGAACCTTTTGGGGGAATTCTAGATTTGGTTTAACTTTTGACTGTGCTGACATGATGTATCCAATAAACATGTTCTTTGAGGAGTTCTGATTTATTTGGTTCCATCAGTCGGAGCCTTGACATTAGTGCCTGTTTATGAAGGAACAGAGACAAACCTAAGACTTGCAGATCTGTTTCCTGATTTCTTAGCGTTGGCTCATTGGATAAGCTGTAATTAGTCAAATCTGCATAAACGAAGCTATAAAACCAGGTTTATACAAATCACGGAGAACACGCAGCATGAAAAGACCATGCTGAGGCTACACAGCATGTGAAGATATAAACCAGAGAAACTATTTTATGGTTCAACATATAAACCCATTGGTCCAATTAATTAGCACAATAATATACTTGACCACTCTACTGCTACCACATCTAGTTTGGACAATCTTACACCTTAGCTTTACTGTGATTCAGATCATCTGAGCCAAATGAATCCAAAATAGAGTAACTCAGCAATTTTGTCTAGTAACTAACGACAGTGAATGGAGCATGTTAAAAAGAGGACAATGCCTATGGTTGCTAAGAGCACAATGCACAATGCACATCACACAAGAACAATGCACCAACCAATCCTAAAATATTTAGGGTATCAACCAATGTTGCTACTACAGGCAATCCTCAACTTACATTCCTTGAGTGTCCATTTGAAGTTACAACGACCTTGAAAAAAGTGACTTCTGACTATTTTTCACACTTACGACCATTGCAGCATCTCCATGATCATGTGATCAAACTTCAGACACTTGGCAACTGGCTCATATTTATGACGGTTGCCGTGGCCTGGGCTCACGTGGCCCCCTTTTGTGACCTTCTGACAAGCAAAGTCAATGGGGAAGCCAGATTCACTTAACAACCATGTTCCTAACTTAATAATGGCAGTGATTCATTTAACAACTGTGGCAAGGATGGTTGTAAAATGGGGCAAGACTCACTTAACAACTGTCTCGCTGAGCAACAGAAATTGCAGTTGTAAGTCGAGGACCACGTGTGTCAAATGGGCCAGGAATTAGGAGCAAATGCTGACCCCTGAGTTGCTCGTAAAATGATCGCTCAAAAGAGCCTTTCCAGAAGGTCTGGGAGGATGAAAATAAATTGCATCATGTTTTGTAAACTGGGAACAGTTAATTGTGGTTTTAAAGGAGTAGTTCAAGGACAGATCAGGCCAATTGCTTAGCTGGGCAAGAAAGAGACATTATTGCAATTATCTGCAACGAAGAACATTGCCTGTGTCAAACTGGTACACAGATCCATAATAATAATAATAAATTAGTCAATTGCAAAAGGCAGCCTTACTAGGAACTGCTTCCATCCTGCGACGATATCTGTAATACCATCAAACATCCACATCTGCCTATCCCTTGGGAAGGACTCGATAAGTAGACAAAAATGCCAAATCCAGTCTGAACATCTG
>NW_015397016.1:5190-7692 GCF_001527695.2 Protobothrops mucrosquamatus
AATCCTGTGAAATCTTTTTTTTTTTGCATTCTTCCTACTTTTTTTATAGATGCTTTATTATCAGTATTAAAGTTTGATTTCTTCCCAAGCAGTATATTAATAGTCTCATAAATGTTAATACCCAGCACTTTTCAATTTCCTTCACTAACTACTGAGTGCCATTCTTTTTTTTTTTTTTAAAGTGGTTGCTGTTTAACTCACTGCAAAGAGTTAAATAGAATAGAATAGAATAGAACGACTGTAGAATGGATTCATAAATATGTGTATATACTGTATATAAAAGAGAGTTCTGTCTTTTTCAGTGCAAGACAGCTTCATCTCATCTTTATGTAGGTGTTCGGCAGAAAGTAGATGGCAAGAGATTTTTGAAGGACAAATAGGAGATAGTTTGGCTTACCAAATGGGCATTTTTTTTAATGCCAATAACTGGCTATCTTGAAAGCTTTTTTGGAGTGCTGATCTTTGCTTATTTCTATATCCACTCGTTATTTAAATACCATCAATAGAATAGAATAGAATAGAATAGAATAGAATAGAATAGAATAGAATAGAATGGAATGGAATGGAATGGAATGGAACAGAGAATGGAACAGAGAATGGAATAGAATAGAATAGAATAGAATAGAATAGAATAGAATAGAATAGAATGGAATGGAGTGGAGTGGAGTGGAGTGGAGTGGAGTGGAGTGGAGTGGAGCGGAGCGGAATGGAATGGAACAGAGAATGGAATAGAATAGAATGGAATGGAATGGAATGGAATAGAATAGAATAGAATAGAATAGAATAGAATAGAATAGAATAGAATAGAATAGAATAGAATAGAATAGAATAGAATAAGACCGTTGAGGTCTTCTAGTCCAGCCCCCTGCTCAAGCAGGAGATTCTATACCATTTCAGACAACTGGCTGTCCAGTCTCTTCTTAAAAACCTCCAGTGATGAGCTCCCACAACTTCTGGAAGCAAGCAGTTCCACTGGTTAATTGTCCTCACTGTTAGAAAGTTTCTCCTTAGTTCCAGGTTGCTTCTCTCTTTGGTCAGTTTCTAACCATTCTTTCTTGTCCTGCCCTCTGGTGCTTTGGAAAATAAGTTGACGCCCTCTTCTTTGTGGCAGCCCCTCAAATATGCTGCACCTGTGAGGACCCACATGGAATACTGCATCCTGTTCTGGTCACCAAAATACAGAAAAAGTTTGAAACCCTAGAAAGAGTGCAAAGAAGAGCCACAAAAAGGATAAAAGGCTTGGAGGCTAAATTGTATGATGAGCGATTAGGGGAACTAATTATGCTTAGCCTAGCATAGAGAAGGATTAGGGGGGACATGATAACTGTCTTCCAATACTTGAACGGCTGTTACAGAGAAGAGAGGATTGACTTACTCCTTTTTTTAATGATCCTGTAACCCTTGCATCAGGGTGGAATTGGGGTGACATAGTGGAGCTGAGCATTTACTGGCTGGATGCCCTTCCTAATGCCTATGCAGAGTTCAGAGCAGATATTTTCTCATTGCACACAGAGAGAAAAATATCTGCCACTACTTAGGATCGAACTCACAGCCTTCTTATTGTGAGGTGATAGCTACACCTCTTATTGTGAGGTGATAGCTACACCTCTAGGCTAGCATGCCACTCATTGACTTACTCATTATTATTCCTAATTTCTCCTTAGTTCCAGATTGGATCTCACTCTGACCAGCTTCCACCCATTGCTTCTTGTTCTGCCCTCTGGTGCTTTGGAGAGTAACAGGATAATAGAAAATTCTGTTCCAGAATTTGAGATCCAGTCTGGAACTAAGGAGAAATTTCTTGACAGTGAGAACGATTAACCAAAGGAACAGCCTGTTAAATCTACTGATGGATGCAGAACGTGCTTCTCAATATTTGGGGACAACTGAAGTTGTTCATTAAAAAATCATGCAGCAATCCAGGAACATCCGATTAGATGTTTTATTGTAGGAAAGCAAAGAAGTCATCACAGTGAAATCCCTACCTAATTGCTGTATAAAATAATTGTTGCATCTATAACAGAGAAGGGCCAATAATAATTTTTAGGTACAAAGAGAAGGTTGCCCACCTCTTTCTTTTAAAAGATCAACTTAGCAGTTCTACCACCAAGCACTTGCCCTCTATAATTCAGCTTCGGTGGATTCCTGATCCACTCGTCTTGCTTAGAATAACGGGCAATGATCTCAAGCTAAAGTGCAAATCTGATAGTGTCATGCTCAAATTAATTTAAGGTGGGCCTGCTTCTGTGTCTGAGTGAGTGTGTGTGACTGTGTGTGTGTGTGGTCAGGATCTGTGTGCTTTTATTTGGCTTCTGCTGCCATCTACAGCAGCGAAAAGAACCTTGCGTGAAGACTAGATAGAGCAGAAAAAAGAGAGGAATTAGAGAAGAGAGAGAGGGAGGGAGAGAGAGATAGAGAGAGAGAAAGGGGGAGAGAGAGGGGGGAGAGAAAGAGAGAGAGGGAGAGAGAGGGAGAGGGAGGGAGGAAGGGAGGGGGAGATAG
>NW_015397017.1:0-1956 GCF_001527695.2 Protobothrops mucrosquamatus
AACATTTTCAGATTATCTGACAAGACAGTTAAGAAATACTCTGATTCTGTTTACATGACATATTTAAGCTAGTCAGTTACAGATACAATAACTAACTCCATTCCTATAATATCCCAAAGTTAGATTATATTTATAACTGAAGTCAGTTATATTTATAACTGAAGTCAGTTATATTTTTCATGGATTAGATTCAGTGAGCATCTAGGTAGCTAATTTCAGTGTTTTACTGTTTTAAAAACTGGTGAATTTATTAAGCAGATTAAATGTGTTTTGTGAAAGCAACTGTGTGTGTGCTTTGTTTCTTATTATTATATATTTGTCTCTCATTCTACAACCATTTTTATTGCCCTCATTTATGGTGTTTAAAAAAGAGCAACTCCTTCAGTTGTTTTCCAGGAATCATGAGAGAAATAATATAATGAACAAGGCAATTTACAATCTTTGTGAACAAGGGGCAGTTAACAGGGGGGAAATCTTAACAGCTAATGTGTCAATAAAAATCCCCTTTGTTTCAAATAAATTGTTTAAAATAGTTTTTTTTTCCCTTAATGTGAATGTGATTCTTTCCAAAAATTCAGAAAAAAAACATTTTGCAAAGAGTTGATTTTTTTTTGTTTTTGTTTTTCTGTTCAAAGATCACTATTCCCTGGAACAGGGCAAACAAAGCTATTATTAAAGAAGAACATTATGGCTGGGACTCTCACTCTGATTCTGCCTTAAGGCAATTCCTGGCCAGAAGCTGTGAATTGGCAGAGCGATGCTAATGGATTGGAATGAGTGCCTAATCTTTCTAAAGTAGGATACCTCTCCCACTCACCCACCCACCCAAAGAGGAAGAAGTAAATTTAGATCTGTGTGTGGAAAAAAAAAAAACACCCATTCAGGCACATCTTAGAACAGGGATACAAGGAAACAGCAGTTTGAAACTAATGGGCTTAGAAAGAGTAGAAAAAGGGAAGTGGACAGAAATGAAGGCAAAAAGGCATAGAGAGATTAGAAACTGGGCTGCCTGTTTGATTATTTGTCACAGAGCAATCCAGGGGCTTCTCAGAGACCTGCTATGCTGTCTACCTCCATTATATTTAACTTGTATATTTGTAAATTTAAAAGAGTTGTGAGGAAACCCACCCCTCCCATGTTTTTCTTTTTGCTTCATATTTGTAAACAAAACCACATGCTACACATTGTAATGCCACAGTGTTGTTTCCTGTGATGGAAATCAAACATTGAGGACTGCCCTCAAATCTCTCGCCCACCAAGAAAGCGGGAAGCCCAAAATACCATCTATACCAGGGGTAGGCAACCTCGGCTCTTTTATGATTCGTGGACTTCAACTCCCAGAATTCCTGAGCCAGCCGTGCTGAGGGGAAAGGGAGAGATTTCCAAGCTGAGCCATGCTGGCTGAGGAATTCTGGGAATTGAAGTCCCCAAGTCATGAAGGGGCCATAGTTCCCCCATGCTGGCTCAGGAATTCTGGGAGTTGAAGTCCACCAGTCATGAAGGGGCCCTAGTTCCCCCATGCTGGCTCAGGAATTCTGGGAGTTGAAGTCCACGAGTCATAAAAGAGCCAAGGTTGCCTACCCCTGATCTATACCATACAGAGAATATGATGCATGCAACTTGTTCACCCCTTTGAGTTAGCCCAGGACAATCTGCTTTGTAACTGTTATAGTCCATCCTAAAAGAGGTATCATGCAGTGTTCTCTGTTAATGATCCTGGGCCACTTGGAGAACTAGAAAACAGAAAGTTGGAAATTGGAAGTGTTGTGTTCTTTGTATTCCCCCCCCCTTAATCCCCTATGCATATCCTGATCACCCATTAAGGGTGATTGCCCTTCACCATTGATCGCCCATTAAGGGTGATTGCCCTTCACCATTGATCGCCCATTAAGGGTGATTGCCCTTCTCCATCTGCATACAGTTTCATGCCCGTTGCTGGTTGGCTAACTAGCAACA
>NW_015397017.1:5844-7691 GCF_001527695.2 Protobothrops mucrosquamatus
CGGAGATGTTGATGGGTCGCCGACTGAGGTCACCCCTGGATCGCCTCCATCCCAGCTACCAAACGGACATGCCACCGGAATCCAGGAAGGTAACTCGGGGCTTTACGGAGGGAGATTTAGTGTATGCCCTAAATCACGCGGGGGAGCCGAAGTGGGTGAAAGCGACCATCATCTCTATCGCCGGGCCCCGATCCTACGATGTTCGCGTGGAGGACAACCGGGTTTGGCGGCGCCACCTTGATCAACTGAGGGGCCGAATCGGGGTCACTGGGTTACGCCAAGAAAGCGCGGCCGACCACGCGGGCGGGGCCAGAGACAACGGCGGGGACGAGTATTGGCCATTGGTTCCACCCGTCAGTCAACCACCTCGAGAAGCGAGACCCATTGCAGCGGCCCAAGGACAACCACGCAGAGGGGAGAATACCAAGACAAGAGCGGAACCGAGTCACACGGTTCCCCGCCGATCAGCGCGAGGGCATCGGCCTCCCACATATCTGAAGGACTATGTAACCACTATTCACCAAGGACGATAGCAAGAACTTTGAGGGAAGGGGTGTTGTGTTCTTTGTATTCCCCCCCCTTAATCCCCTATGCATATCCTGATCACCCATTAAGGGTGATTGCCCTTCACCATTGATCGCCCATTAAGGGTAATTGCCCTTCTCCATCTGCATACAGTTTCATGCCCGTTGCTGGTTGGCTAACTAGCAACAGGGTCTTGCCAGCCAATGGAATTGTGTGATTACAAGCCAGGGGAATCCCATAAAAGAGGGCTCCCCTGGCCCAGAGAGCCAGTCCGGATTTACTTGATGCCTTGCCAATAAACCGAGAGCTGACTGTCATTCGACTCGTGTCTTACTGCCTGCGCGATCTAACAGGAAGGCTGGAAGTAAACAGAGAAACGGAATGCAAAACGTTTTGCATTTATAATTTGCAAGATGAGATAAAATTAGTGGTAGCCAGGGTAGAATCATTTATATATTGAGACATGTGTGTGTGCGCGTGCGTGTGCGTGCATACACAAACACACAAATAGTAACAAAATAATCACTAACTTTATTTGTGGAATGAGAGGACCTTTGCTCATGAACAATCCACAAGGATGGCGTACAAAGGTGTACATAAGGAATCTATTTCTCAGAGTTGCTTTCCTCTATTTTCAAATTTCTTTGGTTGGACGAGGTGGGGGGCGGATCTGAAGGTGTGCTCCACACATATTAACTTGAACTGAATGCCCTCCTCACAAGCATTGCTCCTGCTTTAACTTGATTCCTAAGAGCTGAGACGTTTGGTTAATTATTAGTTGCATTTGCATCAAATCTTTCCTCCCAAGAGCATAAGATACCATGCTGAGTTTTTCCTATCCAGTTTTAACCTCACACCAATCCTCTGACATTGGTTAACCTAGAAAATAATGACTGGTTCAAGGTCAAAGCTCAGTGGTGATGTAACTAGATTTCCTCAGTCTTTATCCACTGTTTTGACTCTCATTCAACTGAATGTAAATACAAGCTCTCTCAAATCTACTCAACAAGGAGGGGGCTGGAGACTCAGATGGCAGACTAATGCATATCTCCACAATCCTGTTCAGGACCCATATCTCAGACTGATGGAGTGAAAGGATGAGTAAAATGCAAACCTTCTCAATGTCTTCTTAATGTTTTAAATCTTTGTCAGGCAATTTACTCATAATAAAGATGTTAGTGCCTTACAAGGAAACATATTTAACATGAATATGAGATACTTTATCTCCTTACCTTGGTTTCTTCTTTATTCTAGCTTTTGAAAGCCCCCAATTGATTGAGATGTTAATATTTATTCCCTTTTGTTTTGAAATTGGTTAAAGA
>NW_015397018.1:0-1008 GCF_001527695.2 Protobothrops mucrosquamatus
CAGGTGAAGGCTGGGGTTCAAATGAGGGCAACATCATAAGGACAGGGAAAGAGAGGCTGCCAGGCTCTTGTTAGCAGGCCCCTGAAGAATTTTCATAGTTTTGATTTTCTTCCCTTCTTTCAACTACCTCAAGTAGTATGTGCTTTAAAAGCAGGAAGTGTTCCTTGGTTTTGTCCCAGATTGCAACTGCCAGGAAAGAACAGCTGCTAGAGCTTAAATAGTTGGTGAAAATAAAGATAAATTGGAAAGGGAAAGAAAAGACAAACTCAGCACACGGTTCCTACTCCAGCCACTAAAACAATCAAAAGTGGATGATTATCTCCTGGACAGGAAGCTTGGAAATGGTCTTAAGAATTTCAGGCCTAGAAGTATTCCAAAGAAGTATGATTTATTGAGCCGAGATTCCAAGCAGAAGTTGAAAAACTACAACTGTTAGGGCTTTCCTTCTCTCTACAGGCTGAACTGAACAATAGAAATATTCTTCAATTTTGTCTGTCTCTCTTATATAACTGTTTTTTCTACAGTAAATATATTTTCTGAGAGGGAGGATCAAGACAAATGATCTATGAAGGAATCTACATTACACCTAGTAGCTAGACTATGCTTATTAAGTGTGAAGGCAGTAATCTTCATTTTTGAGCATTTAGCATTTGTAAATAATAAAGTGGACTCCCTGAAAAGTGCCTTTGACATGTTTGCCCAAAGGCAGTCAGATAAATTGACAGAGTCTGCAAAAGCTCAGTGCACTGAGTAAAGATTTGAACAATCAGCCGACAGACTGCCAAGACAAGTAGTTTCCACTAAGAAAGACACTCAACTATGTAAATAACCCTTCAGGAATCTGCACCAAGGAAGGATAGGATCCAGCCAAGCCTAACTGAACACTCAAAATTGATCAGGTCACATTGAAAGTTATATTTAACAGGATTAATATCAGGCTATGCAGTTCCAAGAAAACGGTCAACTTTTCTCTGAACCATCTCATCGATGCCAACGCTTCTCAGTTGA
>NW_015397018.1:5421-7691 GCF_001527695.2 Protobothrops mucrosquamatus
AAAATAAATAAAATAAAATAAAATAAAATAAAATAAAATAAAATAAAATAAAATAAAATAAAATGGGTGAGATCAGGCTAAGAGGCTGGAGAGAAAAAAAATCCAGAAAAGAAAAGAAAAAAAGAATCCAGATGCCTTTTTATGTGAGAGGTAATTGGATGGCAGATCATAATGCTGATGACAGCTCCATTTTTAATCCCTCCCCCTTACGTTTCTTTCTGAGTATATGAACCCCTGAAGTGGCTATGTAGCAATCTTTTCGTATTCTCACATACAAAAAGACCAGCTTGGATTGTGCTGCCCCAATTGCCATTTTGCCTGTTTTAAGGCATTGTTCACCAGAAAAGGGTTGGAAAGAATCTCAAAACCATTCTCTGCATGTTTCCCCAACTTTGTTTAAACAGTGCGCCGGCTGATAGCCACCCCACTCAAATGAAAGGCTCTCATGCTCAAATGAACGGCATTCACTCAAAAAGTGTCCCACCTCCTCTTCTCTCCTTGAGAGCATGGTTCAACTGGAGAGAGAGACAGGAAAATCATTTGCCTCAAGCTCAAAAGGAGGCCTCAAATTTAGATGTTAACGTTTTATTTACATTTTATTTATTTTTTTAAATGGTTTTGCCTCTGCCACACAGAGGCAAAATGATATAAAGGGGCTCAGGATTTTCTCTCTCCATCAGCAAAATGTGTCTTCGTTTGATTTTACATGTTATTTTAATATTTATGATGGTCAGGTGGGATGATCCTTCTGATGTCTGTGGCCCTCTGTGTGGATCATTGACATTTGTGGGTTCTACCTCTATTTATTTCAGTAAGTCAAATTTTATTATGAGCCATGGATTGCATACAATAAAAATACTTTATATAATAGAAAGCACAATGCAACATGTATGATTAAGAAAAGGTCTGCAGTTGTGCACAGTCTACTTTGCAACTGATAGCACGCAACAACACACACACACATTGTAGAGGCAGCAAATAAAATTTTGCAATGACAAGAGTAACCTTGGGATCTTTATCTGCCAATAGAAACTGTACATAGAATTCTTCTGCATGGAAATGGGCTAAGAAGAGATGTTAATGATACATTGTGGGTGTCTTCTTAAAAATTACAGTACAGCAGAATATGACCCCATATTTACTCTCCCACACATTGCATTAAACTGCAATAGTTTAAAGCCTCTCTGAAGTTTGTTATTTGCATGTTAGTTCAGATATAATGCTGGATTAAAAGGAAATTTGCTCTGCCACAATTGAGCTCTAAGTGACATTTTGCTTTATTCTCTTCATAATTCTACAGTATGTCAAAAATTCTTTGTTTAAGTGCTACCATTACCTGACTTTGTCCCAGCGTCTCACTTGAGTACCCCAATATGTAATTTGTAATTTATTTGGAGTTTTGAAGAAGACAAATAATTATCTGACAGGACAAGGTGTACCAGATCTTGGGGATGAAAGTGAACTTTCAGTTTAATTTTCCAATTCTGAGACCACCTAACTCCATGACAAAACTGGGATGGAATATTCCTGGGCCTGGGGGAAAGGCAAGTGGACATACAAAGCCACTCAATTTTGTCATCTTGGAAATGGCTGATGAGGAGAGGCCACATAAGACCAACATATTCCAGAGTCTCTGCCACTCTTGTATAATATTCCAGGCTGCAACCAAGGCCTCAAGGAAAACCCCTAACTCACTCTGTAACCCAATTGAGTCCATCAGTTGCCTGGGGTGGGCTAATTTAACCGGCCTCTCTCCTTGCAAGGCAGAGTGACCCTGGCAAATCAAAAGCAACAAGAGAATGATCTGACATACATTTCGCTACTTGAAAGAAGCTGGTTTGAACTCCTTCTAGTTTGTCCTACTGACACTTGGATTTCATTGTACTCCATAAAGGAGCGGTGCCAGCATCTTGGCTTCAAAAAGTTTCAAAAAATCTGGTACATACTGGGCTTCTCTAGAGAAAAAGAAAATCTTACATATGTAGATGAATGTGTTTATACATATGTATGTAACACAAGGACACATATACAATATATGAATGTGAGATCAAGGTTTCATATATTATGTACGGTGTCAATGAAAATGCCCATGTTATATCAATTTATAACTAGCTATGTTAATAGTCAGGAAAAGTATTTCTCATTATTTCTTCTTACCTTTTTTACTATTACTATACTGCTATTATTCAGCTGTTTTTCAAATTATTAACCATGGCTATATAGTTCTAAGACTTCTTTTTCAGGAATCTTTCCATTCATCTTATGAAGTA
>NW_015397019.1:0-7689 GCF_001527695.2 Protobothrops mucrosquamatus
CAATTTTCTCAAGAGCCCCCTTCAAAGAAGAGATTTCCAGCACATGTGGTTCCTCGTGCCCATTCTTGGTGAAATTGTCCACCTCAGCTTGATGGTGATGGCTCTCTTAAGTCTTCAAATGCCCTAAAGTGGGAAGAAGATAAAAGGATCTAGCCTGGGACTCACAGAAATTTGTTGCCAATTCCCTCCCTGGGCTCCAATTATCCTTCCTTTACGTTGGTGCTGTAGAGTCGAATCCTGAAAAACAGGGGAAGTTTCTAAGAAGAATCACCAATCTTTAAGTAACAGGTCGCTCTCCCCTTGACCGATAAGCAACCGAGATTGCTAAATGGATTTTCGGCAACCGTGCAAACACCCAGAGCACACCCCCATATTCAAACTACAAAAATAGTTACAATCATTTATTTGTGATAGTGGTGAAGAGCTGTTGCTCAGGTGTAGGATGAGGGTGGAAGTTCGTTCTCCAAGCTTGTGGGTTGGTTTCCAAATGTTTCGTTACCAGGCTGGGTAACATCTTCAGTGGAGTTTAGGGGATGCCAGTGTCAGTGTTCTTCTGACCCATCACAAGACCCTCACCTGACCCATCCCCACAACATCCATCACGAGACCCTCACCCGAACGTGACCCTCCCATCACAAGACCTACTGACCACACAAAGCACTTAGAAGCAGAAGAACCATGGAACTCCCTAAATGCAGCGGAAGATGTTACTTAGCCTGGTAACAAAACATTCAGGAACCAACCCACAACCTCGGAGAACGAACCTCCACCCTCAAAATCATTTGTTACTAGACAATTTGTTAGAGAGTAATAGACCTGAGCCGAGGAGAGTTAGGGGTGTTTTTTGTTGTTGTTGTTGTTCTTCTTGCTTTGTGAATGAAAGGCTGATGAAGCGAGCAAGAATGGTCCTTTAAATTTTGTTTGCAATTTGCATGTTTAACAAGGTGTGACCTCAACTCTGCCGCTGGAATTAAACTGTAGATCTCCCTACAATTGCCTGAAGCTCCTGGTTGTGTTTACACAAGGTGTAAAATTCATTCCTGAGCGAAAATCTTGAAACTCTCAGATCTTTGTAATACTCCTAAACTCACTCTGAGTATCGCCTCTTGAAGGCTACCCTCAGAAGGATTTTGCTGGAGATGGTTATTTCAAGCCAGGGTTAGCTTCAAATGTTCACCCAAGCATCCTGGTTGAGCAGAAAGTGAAGTCTCCAAAGGCTGTGCCTGATGTTCAAAGGACAATATCATATTTGGGGGAGTATGGTTGGAAGTTAGACTAGTGGAGAATGGAGTTGAGAAAGTCATCAAATTTAGCTCTGGCCTTGAGAAAGAGGTGGGACAGGAGAAACTCTTGCTCCATCCTTGGACATTAGAAAGTCTGAGAAAAAGACTCTAAAGCCATGATCTTCTTGTCCTTCAAAATGGGTTGATGAAAGTTTGGGATAGTATTTCAAGATTTTGTTAACTTACTCTGCAACATATAGTAGCTTTCCTGGAAATCCTCCTATCTCTCTTTCTTGGCATGGCCTACTTCAAAGAGCTAAACCCAAAATGCACCCATAGAAGGGGCAAAATGCAATATCAAAGTCAATCAATCAATCAATCAATCAATCAGAATAGAGCTGGAAGGGACCTTGGAGGTCTTCTAATCCAACTCCTGCTCAAGCAGGAGAACCTATACCATCTCAGACAAGAGACTGTCTAGCCTCTTTTTAAAAATCTCCAGTGATGGAGCGTCCACGATTTCTGGAGGCAAGCTGCTCCATTGGTTAATTGTTCTCACTGTTAGGAAGTTTCTCCTTAATTCCAGGTTGCTTCTCTCCTTAATTAGTTTCCATCTGTTGCTTCTTGTCCTGCCTTCAGGTGCTTTGGAAAATAAGTTGACCCCCTCTTCTTTATGGCAGCCCCTCAAATACTGGAAGACTGCTGTGATGTCACCCCTAGTCTTCTTTTCACTAGGCTAGACATACCAATTCCTGCAACCGTTCTTCATACGTTTTTGTCATAGAAGAAGCCCAAAGATCTTCATACCTTTCCATCAAAACAGGTGGCAACCTCTAGCCAACCAGATCTAAAGAAGCTAAGTAAAGTCACCTCAATTTAATTCTTGGGTCGCAGACTACCTGGAGCTTGTTTTATCAGGAGCCAAGCTCAACTCAAGGGACAGTTTATCATTGACATCACCTTGATATCTTTCTATGGAAATTCCACAAGGATTCAACATGAGATTCATGGAAGCCTCTGCAGAGTCTCTTGCAGTGCCTCCAGCATCATTCACTGGCCTCAAATTAGTGACTTTCCATCTTCACCTTGAAAGGGGAAATAATTGGGTGTCAAGTCAAACGAGAAGGGGATAATTTTGGCTTTCTCCTGCAGCTTTTTTGTATACCGAAGCCAAAGACAATGCATCCTGCATTTGCGACAATGAATATTATCATACTATTATTTTGTGTAATCACTCCATCATCTGAAGAACTTGAAACAGATCCACAGATGCATCTTATAAAAAAAGCTTATCCCGTAACAAATATTTTGGTCTATTGGTGCCAGATATAAAATGTGCAGCTTTTACCATTTTTAAAAAACAAAATTATATAGAACTATCATGAAACCCTCCAGGTCACAAAGGAAAATAGCTAATAATACAGGGTGGAAGAGATACATTGCCAAAACAACAACAACAACAAAATCTTGGCTTCATAACATTACTGTTTGGTCCAGACGTTTAAACGTGCATGCTTGTTTTCTCCTTGGGGGGGGGGGAAGTGAAGATGTGTGTACATTGCTTTAAACATTCTCAGATACAACAATCCGTTTCTCCTTTTCCATAAACAAATCCATTCGAGCTTTGCTTCTCTGCCATACGGTGTCACTGTTGCATATCAGCATTAAAAAAATTCCTCTGAAAGGGGGGTTGTAATCATGATTAAGGTTTTTAAACAAACAGGGTGGGAAAGAAATTAAAAAGTAACTGAGAAAGTTTTTACAAGTTTTTTTGCTAATGGTCCATTGGTGTTCTCTCTCCCTCCCTCTCTCCCTCCCTCTCTCTCTCTCCCTCCCTCCCTCTCCCTCCCTCTCTCTCTCTCTCCCTCCCTCTCTCTCCCTCTCTCCCTCTCTTTCTCCCTCTCTCCCTCTCTTCCTCTCTCTCTCTCCCTCCTTCCTAGTGGCATAATTTTTTTCAAAAATGGGAGTATATCAGTTCCAGAACATAAATAAATGACATCAGATAAGGCATAGTCAAATATAGGATATATCAAAGAAACTGCTCTGTTTCTAAACAGAAAACTTGTCTAATCCTAAAGCCAATCAGCTGATTTTCGATTTTGAAAAACTCAATGTCTTTGCTTGTGGCGAGCACTTGATCTTTTCCCACCCTTCCACCCCTGATAGGATACCAAATTTCCCTGTGAATTTAACAGCAGTACAGATGTGGGAAGAAGCAAAGGTTATTTCGATTAAAAAACTTTTACATAAATGGAGGGATGCTATCTAACACTGACACATCCCCTCCTTTCTTTTCTTCCTCTAGTTCCTTTAAAAAAAAACTTTTCCTATTAGTTCATATTCCAAGAAAGAATGGAGAAAATTGTAAGAGGATATTTCAGAGCCTGGTGTTTTGAATTTGGAGACAAATGCAGAAATTGGACAAAAGCACGCACAGATAAGTTATGAATAGTTGGTGGAAATTTTATTTTCTGCTGCCATCGACTTCCTAATTTTCTGAGCATTTTGGAAACACCTCCCATTAAATTTATGGCACGCACCCTTTGCAAACTCTCTCCCCTTTCTTAATGCGATTTCCCATTGTCCATGATGCATCTTGAACTGTAATTGGAATGGAAGGATGAACTACCAGCCTAGGAAAATATGACAGGTTAATTGCTGGCTTTTTTTTTTCTTCCTCTAAATACAATTACAATAATTAGTCCATCTGGGGCCAGAGATTGTAAGATTGTATAATTACTGTGTTTTGTTACATATTAAATTAAGCAATTGCTCTGCTGTGCATTTGCAAATGCCTGTCTGGATTTTCTTTCTTTCTTTCTTTCTTTCTTTCTTTCTTTCTTTCTTTCTTTCTTTCTTTCTTTCTTTCTTTCTTTCTTTCTTTCTTTCTTTCCTTCCTTCCTTCCTTCCTTCCTTCTGGAAATGCAAACTGTAATTTCATTGCGGTGCATTGCAACTCTAGAATAAAATACTAATAGCAATGAAACCAAGCTTTTGAGGAGAGTCAGGAAAGTAATATTTTGAGGTCAGGAGCTGGCAATCCACAGCTTTGATGTAGCTCCAGGTGTTTTTTTTGTTGTTGTTGTTTTTCCTTTGAGGTGCTACACTGTGTGAGTACAGCTGGAAGAAAAAGACCTAAATTTCTTAGCATGTGCAGGAAGAAATTAATTAAAATAACTTGTAATTACTATGATTACCTCTAAGCAATGGATTTAAACATTTCTCCCCACTTTTGACTTAAAGATTATAAAAGCTGGCTGCAGCTTTTGTGAGTCTCTGAATCTTTGGCCCTCAACAGGTTTGGATGACCCCCAAAACTTTGCCTTACGCAGGTAGTCCTCAACTCATGACCACAGTTGACCCCAAGTTTTATGTTGCTAAGTGAGATGCTTAGCGAATTTTGTCCCATTTTACAACCTTTCTTCTCATAGTCATTAAAAGAATCACTGCAGTTGCTAAGTTAGCAATATAGTTAAGTGAATCCTGCTTCCCCATTGACTTTGTCAGAAGGTCTCAAAAGGGGATCACGTGATCTTGGGACTCTGCGACGGTCATAAATAGGAGTACTTTGATTGCATTTTGACCACGTGACCCTGGGGATGCCTCAATGGTTGTTAAGTGTGAAAAAATGGTCATAAGTCATTTTCCCAGTGCCATTGTAACTTTGAACGGTCTCTAAACAAACTATTGTACGAGGCAGGTTCACCTCAATGTATTTCAAAGGTTATTTCATCTTCATTTAAGGAAGGAAGAGGTTTGTTTTTGAGGGCTGCCTTTAAGTTTTTGGAAGGGATCCATTTCCTTCCTGCAGGAAATCTTAAAGATCATGTCACCGGAACTGTATTCCTTGAAGTTCTTGGTGCCACATTTGGTCCTCTACAAAGTCATTCTAGAAAATTCCACCCACTTTTCTGCTCTCTTTTTTTTTGCCTTCTGCTTTTAGACTAATGTTGGCAGTTAAAGGTCCATTAGAAGGAGACCATCCAGCACTTTTCTACATTTAAAAACAAAGAACATCTGCTATCTTCTGTGCACGAACTAAACCTAATCTTGACTTCCCAAAGAAGAAACACAGAACAGAAGAGACAAGCAGCCATGTTTTAGCCAAAGCAAGACCACAGGAGAGCAATAAAACAATTTTCAGATATTGGAATGGAGATTCTGGGAAGCAACTGCCCCCCCCCCCGCTCTTTAGAGAACAATTGAGGGTTTTTTTTTTTCAATATAAAACTGTTATCGTTCATTGTAAGAATTCACTTTACAAACTTTTCAGTAGGGGCAATCCTGCTCTGAGAATGGCATTGATCAATGCATTCTACAAATGATGGAAAAGGCGAAAATTGAGATGGCTTTGAAAACCTGCCTCGTGGGAAAAGACTCTGGTGTTGGAGCCTTTTGAACTTAAAGCTAAAGAGAATCATAGAAGAAAATCTTAGGAAGACGTCCTAGGAGTATTAAATATATGTTCAGCCATGAATATTGAGTGTATGGAAATTTCAGATTGACTAAAATTCATGTATTCGTTCATGCATGGATGCACGCATGCCTTCAATGCATGCTCTCCAGGGAGTAGAAAGTGCCACGATCAAATTTGCTGCTATCAGAATGTCCATCAATTTGGAGGGCTTTGAAAATAGGAAATCACAGAGGGGAAAAGAGCTGGAAGTGGTTGCTAGCTCTGTAACATCTCCGGAATCACGGATGGGCTGCTTGGAATGAGGGGAAGAGAAGCAGAAAAGAAATATAATATTTGTCCACTTCCTTTGGTTAGCTACCAGGAGGGTCTTTTTAATGATCTTCTGAATCTAAACTCTGTCCACCTAGAACAGGGGTGTCAAACTGCCGGCCCACGGGCCAGTTGCATCATACAGAGGCCGCGCCCACCCAGCCCAGCAATGCAAAAAAAGTCACAATACATCATGACATGTCATGTGACGTGATGAGTTTGACACCTGTGACCTAGAGGAACGCATAAACCATTCCGTAAACTGACAATCTACTTAACATGTAGATTGATGGCCCAAAGGTGCTTTTTTTCAAGAGGCAGCTTGACTTTCTTTGTTTTTCCTTGAAGACCTTTCTCTTCTCATCCAGAACTGAAGAAACTTCTTCTTGGATGAGGAGCGAAACGTCTTCAAGGAAAAACCAAGAAAGTCAAGCTGCCTCTTGAAAAAAAAGCACCTGGATGACGGAGAATCCCCATACACATGTAGATTGATGACCAATGTTGGTGAAGTTCTCTTAAGTTAGACAGGCAACACATGAGAGAGATCTTAAAACCTTCTCTGAAGGAAGATACAATTCAAACTCCTAAAATTGATCACTTGGGATTCACTAAATGAATTCAGTTTGATTGAATTCTTGGCCTTCCACTCAACAGAGAAGCATGAAAAGTTCTCCCTGTCTCCTCCTTACAAATCACAGAGATCCTGACAATACAGACTTACAACCACTTATTTAGTGACTGTTCAAAGTTACAACACCACTGAAAAGGTGACTTACAACCAGTCAGTCCTCACACTTGCAACTGTTGCGTACCCCATGGTCACCTGATCAAAACTGGGGCCCTTGACAACCGACATGTATTTATGATGCTTGCTGCATCCTGGGGTCAAGGGATTGCCATTTGCAACCCTCCCGGCCCGCTTTTGGCAGGCAACGACAAGGGGAGATTGTCAGATTCACTTGATTTGCTTAACAATAATGGCACAAAAGGCAAAAAAAGGTCATAAAATGACCGACTTAACAACCACCATGCTTAGCAATGAAAATTCTGCTTCCCCTTATGTGTCTCTTGAGGGTGTTTCTCTTGCTGAAACGGAAGATTTTTCACGTTATGAAAAAAACAATTGGGAGTCACTTTCCTGTAACAGGTAATTTTGCTGACTTCTTAAATTTCAGAGCACTTTAGGTTACACGAAGCCTTTTTGCCAGATCTGGTTTTTCATAAAAGCAATGAGGGCATTCATCCCGCTCCAATTCCATAACACTTATATGCCAAATTACATGATTACTTCTAAGGAAACTACTTGGGCTTTTTTTTCTTTTTTCCATTAAAACTTGGCAAAATCCAACAGAGGTTTAAAATGAAGGTAAATGCCTCGAATACTAAAAATCACCATCTCATGAAGGCTTAATGAGCCTATTACTTCAGGGAGAACTGAAAGAGTAACCAGAAGGGAAACAAATAGAGTTTGCTAGGAGTTCAGGTGTGTGTTGCTTTCTCCGAGGTAAGTACTGCAAATCTTGCAAGAAATAAAGAAGGGATTTACTTTAGGAAGGACATTGGGGCTTGTTGTTCTCGTCCTGTGTGCAGATCATGGCCACAAGAACACAACATGGATAAGGAGCGCTCACCCTTTTCAACAACCTTTGCTGTAGCTTTTAGTTTTCCCTTATCTGGCTTTAAAAAGTAACTCAGAGTAAAATCCAATTGTGTTGAGAATGGCAAAAAGAGATAGAAGGA
>NW_015397020.1:0-2899 GCF_001527695.2 Protobothrops mucrosquamatus
TATTAAAGAATACAAATAGTATTGGGGCACTTGAAAGATGAAGATGTATTACTGAGTATGTTCTGTGGGGTCCTTGGTCTTCTCTGAGCTTGGTTGTATTCTTGCAGACGTTTCATTACCCAACTAGTTAACATCATCAGTGCTAGAAGAGAATGTGGCTTGCAGAGAGGAGGAGGAGGAGGAGGAGGAGGAGGAGGAGAACTGTGGGCTCCTTGGTGCTGTTTGAACTTGGTTTTTTTCTTGCAGACATTTCATTACCCAACTAGATAACATCATCGGTGCTAGAAGGGAGAGGGGTTTGTTCTCTTTTTATGTATTAGTGGCTTGCTCAGTCAGTGTTGTTTAATTGTTTGTCTGAGTTATTACTGTCTGAGTTACCAACTCAGTAAACAATAGCCTAATCAAGGAACCACCAAGAACACTCCCACCATCACTGAAAAAGCAACCCAACTGTCAATAAACAGAGAGAAACCCTACTTTCTCCTAGCATTGATGATGTTATCTAGTTGGATAATGAAACATCTGCAAGAAAACCATAAGTGCAGAGAGCATCCAAGATCCCATGGTTCAACCTTGAGCTAAAAATATTATCTTCTGTGAGTATGTTCTATTCTCCATTTTTTTAGATGCAAGCTAAAGTCTAAGTCAGGGGTCTTCAAACTTGGCCCTTTTATGACTTGTGGACTTCAACTCCCAGAATTCCTCAGCCAGGCATGCTGGCTTAGGAATTCTGGGAGTTGAAGTCCACAAGTCATAAAAGGGCCAAGTTTGAAGACACCTGATCTAGGTGATTATGTTTTTAATCACTTTCTGAACTTCAAATGCTTCAAATCAATGGACGATTGGTTCCATGACCTGGGTTACATACAGAAAGCAGAATTAATTATTGATCTCAAACACATCTTAAGTTGTGGGATCAATGAAAGAATGCTGGGAATTGAAGTCCACAACTCATAAAAAGGCCAAGTTTGAAGACTTCTGGTCTAGTTTATGAAAGCAAATTCTAGTTATGAAAGTCTAAGAGAACATGAAATTCTATGACAATATCCTAATATATTTGATATGTTTGTTATGGTGTCGTTAAGCTGATATTTTTCTGTTATATGTTTATTCTATTATAAATATATTCTATCTTCTATAAATATATTCTATTTCTATTCTATTTTGGACTGCTCCACCAGTAATGATTTCTGGATATTGTTTCATTTCTGTGTGTAGATACTATGCAGGTTCAACTTTCTTTTTTTTAACAATAGCTTATAGATACCTTAGAAATATCAGTAAGAAATTTTCAAATTGTATGGTAAATATACTTATGGCCATACAAACATGCCCCTTCCCCCTTTTTTGGCCATATAGCATTCAGAATCTTATTCAGAGTGCAAATAAAGTTTATAAGACATGAATCATAGAAGCGTTGAATGTCCTATATGAAACTGTAGCTATATTTCTTATAGCTACACTATTCAATCATAGTGCTCTCTGGAAATTTACTCTTTGAGGTACATAAATACATTCCAGCCCTCAAAGGAAATAACTTTATCTGGAAATATTTCAGACTCAAATCAGAAAGAGGAAAATGCAACATTTCAACCACTAGATATGTAGTAAAGAGCTCCCCGCCCCAACATTCACGGAAAGCTATTTTCAAAAATTTGGAATCAACACCGGCAAAAGAGATATTACAAATAAACAAGGCCAAAGTTTGAGGAAAGTGTCATGAATGGAAGGGGAAGAAAAGGCATTTGACACAGTGAGAGTTGTTCTTGCAATGGATCTCATGAGGAAAAAGAAAAGAAAAGCTGACAGTAGTTATTTTATTATTTATTTTCGTTTCAAGGTTGTCTGATTCCTCAACAATTTTGGGCAGCTTACACATGAACAAAAATTAAAAGAAATGTAAAAGAAAACAACACAGAGAAAAGAATACAGCTGACCGGAAGGCTGAACTAAAACACACAAATATACACAGGGGCTTACCCTGCTCTAGCCCAGATATTTAACAATCTGGTGCAAAGCTGAATGGATGGGAGGACAGCCAAGAAAATAGGAGCATTCCATGAATAACTCATGATCGCTGGGAATATTATTCACTTGTCTCTGATGGAGGTAGATGGGAATAGGAGAAACAATGGTGTAATTCAAGGATTTTGCGAACAGGGGATATTGGGTGTTCCAAGCATTTGGTGGGCTATCCTCTCAGGGTTCCTACATGTCCTAAAAATTAATTGATTTTGACACATATCAAATATAAAAAGCCACCAACTGTCAATTGTCAGTCCCTAAATGTTATTGAATATCTGTCATAAGTGATCAGATACTAAACACAATTAAATGTCAACTGTCATATAGAATCAAGTAACCCTCCAGGACTTAGCGTTAAATCTACTGGTTAAGTGTTAAAAGCAAAAGTTTGCAGCAGATATTTAACCATTTAAAGAATAACAGTAACATTACTTGGGGCTGAAATCCTCTGGAGAAAAATGATAGATAGATAGATAGATAGATAGATAGATAGATAGATAGATAGATAGATAGATAGATAGATAGATAGATAGAGATAGAGATAGAGATAGAGATGGATGGATGGATGGATGGATGGATGGATGGATGGATGGATAGATAGATAGATAGATAGATAGATAGATAGATAGATAGATAGATAGATAGATAGATAGATAGATAGATAGATAGATAGATAAACACCGCCTCAGCAACCCTGATGATGTCGGGAGAGTCCGACGAAAGCTCGGTTGCCGATAATTTTAAATGTTTTATTGCTTTTAAACTGTTTTTTAAACTTTTTAATTGTTTATAAACATTTTAGCTACTCTTGGTGATCGTGATTATTTGGACACAATATGGATGCACCCAAGAGTCGCATTTTTAATTCTATCTC
>NW_015397020.1:4842-7689 GCF_001527695.2 Protobothrops mucrosquamatus
ACACACACACACACACACACACAGAGAGAGAGAGAGAGAGAGAGAGAGAGAGAGAGAGAGAGAGAGAGAGAGAGAGAGAGAGAGAGAGAGAGAGAGAGAGAGAGAGAGAGAGAGAGAGAGAGAGAGAGAGAGAGAGGAGAAAAAGAGAATGGGAATAATGTTTCTATCACTGATTTAAGGCTTCTCTCTGGTTTTAAAAATGCCATATTTTGGCAGAAAGCTTTGGAGATTATTCCTTTCTTTTAATTGCTTTAAAAAGCCCTCCTATACGGCATCTATCACAAGTTTTGTGTCTTTCCAGCTTCCAAATGTAAAGAAACTCTGCCACATTTTAAAGCAATTGTATAGAGAAAACAATGGAGCACAATTCATTGGATAATATCCGAAAAACACTTTAAAACCTGAACTACAGATAAAACTTCCTGCAAAGGAGAAACTCCATTTCCACTTTATTTTCATTTATATGCAAAGTTCCCTCGCCCATCTCCGTCTCTTCATTATTACCATGAACCAAGTCATCTCTTATGCTCATTCACTAAAAAAAAAACAACCCCAAAACCTGGCTCTCATTCAGAGATGACAGGATAATACCTCCAATTATAAGCCATTAAAAACACGAAGCAAAATAGGTGGAATTTTTTTTGCCTTCCACGTCATGCAGCTCTCTGCTGTTTTTCCTGAGATGATACTGGCAAAATGCATAGACCTCAAACTTATCACAGCAACGTGGAATGATATCCTGGCTCAAAAACAAAGGAATTCATTGAACTCCCCCCTCGATATACTCCTCAACTTATAACAGTTCTCTTAGCGACCGTTCCAAGTTACGGCGACACTGAAAAAAGTGACTTGTGACAATTTGTCACGCTTACAACCGTTGCCGCATCCCCGTGGTCACGTGATCAAAATTCAGGTGCTTGGCAACTGACTCGTATTTATGACGGCGGCAGTGGCAATTTTAAAACTTCTGGACTTCAACTCCCAGAATTCCCCAGACGTTTATCGTTCTAATCCAGGGGTAGTCAACCTTGGCTCTTTTAAGACTCGTGGACTTCAACTCCCAGAATTCCTGAGCCAGCTAAGCTGGCTCAGGAATTCTGGGAATTGAAGTCCACGAGTCATAAAAGAGCCAAGGTTGACTACCCCTGTTCTAATCAACAGATGTGGTACCTGACATATGAAATAGATAGACGTATTACTTGTAAGAGTTAGTGGTAGATTTCCACATTTTAAAACGGATGGGGAAAACATGACTTTACCTATTAGAAGTTTGGGAAACAAAGATTAATTCAAGTTGTTTCAGCCTACTGCATAGCCCATATTGTTATCTTCTAACAAGCCATTCTACCGTGTTGCTCCATTATAAACACTTACACTTTTCCAAGGTATGTACGTTTTCCTTTTATTGTTGAAAGAATAAAATATTGAAGTCACTATGTATAATGAAAGATGCAAACAGCATGAATTTTTAAAACTATTTTCCTTAGCACCTTAATTATGGTTTACACAGTGTGGCTCAACCAGTGGGTGATTTAAATCATATAAATTCGCTTTTTTTTTGTGCTTGGGTATAATTAAAGGGAGAGAAAACAAAGATGTATGTAAAGTCAACTTTAAAGGGCAATTGTTTGCCTTTGTACTATAGCATTACAGATATCAGAAGCTGAGATTAAAAGTGGGGATCTGTGGGTTTTTGATATACTTCCTATTATAGTAAAGCACTTTTTTCTGTTTTTCCCCCTCTGTTTCCAGATTAAAACAACAGAAAAAAATTGTAAGCATTTATATTTTTGATATTTTGAAACCTACGGAGGCTTTGATGACAACTCAACTCAACTCACCCTTTTTCATTCGTTGTTGTGTTAATCTCTTTGATCCAAGTTTCTCAAATGTAAATTCTTCAATGTAAGCTTTGTTTAAACAAGTACATCTGTTTGTATGCAACTTGCAGCGGCATACTTTTTTTTTCACACCACTTCTGCAGATTTGTGATCAGAGAAAATTGAACATTAGGGATAACTGATACTAATGTTCTTGTGAAACTCGTTTTAGCCGAAGCCCATATTTACTCCTGGCACGATTTTTCTACAATCCTAAGAGAAAGGGTTATATCTCTATAATAATTTTGTGGATGGAACATCATAAGAAACGCAATGCCAATGACATTAAAAGCATAAGTCTCTTCAACATGTCACAGATAAAAGTAGGAGCGGTGCATGTAAGAGAGAGAAAAAAACAGTGCGTTCCTACCCACCAAACCACTGCACTCCAAATATTTCAACTTTTCTGAACAGACATTTGTCCTAAAATAAAATATCAACGGTTGAAAAATTATTTCACCAGATGCAATCGGTGAAAAGTGTTGGGAAAAGGATCATCAGCCAGGAAACATTGCTCAAAGGTTCATTTCTTGACTGTTTTGTGTTTAATGTTTCATACCAAATAGGTGAGAATTCATGATAGAGAGTTTCTGAAGATTCTGAAATGGCGAACCGGCAGAGCAGAATAACTATTTAATGTAGATACTATAGAAGTTAGGACAGAGAGCACTTTGCTAAAACTGCCTATAAAATGAGCATAATTACTCCTAGGTGTAATTCGAAGTGCAGAGAAGAGCAACAAAGATGATTAGGGGGCCGAAAGCTAAAACATAAGAAGAACGGTTGCAGGAATTGGGTATGTCTAGTCTAGTGAAAAGAAGGATTAAGGGACATGTGACAGCAGTGTTCCAATATTTGAGGGCTTCCACGAAGAAGAGGGGAAGAACCTATTTTCCAAAGCACCTGAAGACATGACAAGAAACAACGGATGGAAACTCAAGGAGAGAAGCAACCTAGAAGTAAGGAG
>NW_015397021.1:0-3906 GCF_001527695.2 Protobothrops mucrosquamatus
GGAGGAGAGGAGGAGGAGAAAGAGAAGGAGGAGGAGAAGAAGGAGGAGGAGGAGGAGGAGGAGGAGAAGGAGAAGAGGAAGAGAAGGAGAAGGAGAGGAGGAGGAGGAAAAGAAGGAGAAGGAGAGGAGGAGGAGGAGAAGAGGAAGAGAAGGAGAAGGAGGAGGAGGAGAAGGAGGAGGAGAAGGAGAACGAGAGGGGGAGGAGAAAGAGAAGGAGGAGGAGGAGGAGAAGGAGAAGAGGAAGAGGAGGAGGAGGAGTGATTAAAGCAGCACACTCTGTTAATGCTCAGAAAAGATTAAGGTGTCTTCTTTAGGAATGTTTTCCAACCTAAATGCAAACAATATACTGATATCTGATAAACAATAATTAGCCAGACATAAAACACAAAATACTTACGTCACTAAATTTGGGACCTGGCAATGCCAAGCTATCCCGGGCCAAAGCTACAATCACATCGCTCTTCTCTCCAGCCCAGTGAACCACCATTTGATTGTGTGAATCATTCAAACTAACCTGGAAAGAGAAAATGTGATTAAAAGAAAAGCAGCAAACAATGAAAGAGATAAAAGATGAAGGAAACCTCTCCAGACAAAGCTTCCTAGCTGATTTCAGCCCTTGAAGAAATGAGAAAGGGAGAGACCGTTTGGTTACCTTACACTCTGCTATTTGAAAGAGGAGAAAGCAGAGCCCTGGAGCAGGGCAGTGTTAATAATAATAATAGAGTTGGAAGGGACCTTGGAGGTCTTCTAGTCCAACCCCCTACTCAGGCAGGAAAACCTATACCATTTCAGACAAATGGTTGTCCAGTCTCTTCTTAAAAACTTCCAGTGTTGGAGCACCCACAACTTTTGGAGGCAAGCTGTTCCACTGATTAATTGTTCTCACTGTCAGGAAGTTTCTCCTTAGTTCCAGGTTGCTTCTCTCCTTGATTAGTTTCCATCCGTTGCTTCTTGTCCTGCCTTCAGGCGCTTTGCAGAATAGCTTGACTCCCTCTTCTTTGGGGCAGCCCCTGAGATACTGGAACCCTGCTATCATGTCACCCCTCGTCCTTCTCTTCATTAAACTAGACAAACCCAATTCCAGCAACCCTTCTTTGTATGTTTTAGCCTCCAGTTTCCTGAACATCTTTGTTGCTCTTCTCTGCGCTCTTTCTAGAGTCTCAACATCTTTTTTTAGGTTCACTGAATTAGGTTCACTGAATTCTACCGGGCTTCTGTGGAAATTTCCATCAGCATCTCTCTTCTGCCATCATCCAGGCATGAAGAACTAAACACAATGATTTCCTCGGAGGAAGAGGATAACTACACAGGGTTGTTTTTTTCTCAAGGTCAGCGGGTTCTCGTCTCTAAGCTCAGGGCTGATGTACTTTATTAATACCGTGGAGAGATATTGGCACTCCAACAGCAGTGCAGGTAGTCCTCCACTTACGACAGTTCATTTAGTGACCGTTCAAAGTTACAACGGCATGAAAAGAGTGACTTATGGCCATTTTTCACACTTGCTACTGTTGCAGCCTCTGATGGTCACCTGATTTACATTCGAATGCTTGGCAACTGGTTCACATTTACGACGGTCACAGGGTCCCCTGGGGTCATGTGATCCCCTTTTGCGATCTTCCAGCAGGCAAAGTCAACGGGGAAAAGCCGGAGTCACTTAGCAGCTGTGTTTACCAGTGATTCACTGAACAGCTGTGGCAAGAAAAGTCATAACATTCACTTAACAAATTTCTCACATAGCCAGATAAATTCAGGGCTCCGTTGTGGTGGTGAGTTGAGGGTCACTTGTAACCGGGGAGGAAGATGCGTCCCAAGAAATGCTCTCTGCTCAGATTGCCATTTGATCTACTCTCTCTGCGCTGTTTGGAGAGCTATAAAGACTGATCTCTTTTGCTTAGCCTTTTGAGCCCAATGAATTTTATCTTTCATGTTTTTATTTAACTTGCTTCTATTTTTCTTAAGCTTTCCCCCCCATCTGTTCTTCTAAATTGTAAGCCATCTCAGGGCTCCTTTCCCAAAGGAAACGTAGCTTATAAAAGGTCAATCCATGAATGCCTGAAGGTAAGTCTCTCCACAGATCCTGGGCTCGCCCATTCAGTTCACGTGTTCCTACACTGGTTAAGAATTTTAGGAACTGTTGCCCTGGTTCTGTAGCTCCTAGAGTACCTGAGGGCTGTGAATTATTGGGGGTGTAGTCCAATTTATCTAGAGTAGCTTGGTATGAGGAAGATGGCTTTGGATTGCCCACTTAAGGCCAGAGCTGGCAGATAAATTCCTAATGTTTAGTTAGATTCACCAGGAAAAAAAAACAGAACTCCATAAGTTTAACACAAGAGTAACAATTCTGAGTAGCTGGTGTCCTCTCTTTCTTTTCACGTCTTTCTAGATCCTTAATCACTCCTGCTTATTCCCCAGTTGTCCTGCACAAGTGAAGAAGAGCCCCTTGGCTTAATGAAACCAAGAAGCAGGCCTTAAGAGGTGAGAAGATGCTGGCCACCCTTTGCTTTTCTTCAAAAGGAGAGACATTCCCACTAGTTTGTCTCAAGGGTGCTTTTTCAAAAGGCAACCCGACTGTTTTTAACCTTGAGAAAAAAGGAACAAAACGTTTCGCTTCTGATTCAAGAAGCTCCATCGGTTGTGCGACTTCATCTGTTCAACCAATGAAGCTTCTTGGATGAGAAGTGAAACATCTTCAAGAAAAGACAAAGAAAGTCCAGTTACCTTTTGAAAAAGCACCTTTGGGACAACTATGGATGAGATTGAGGACCTCTGCAGGCATTCCCACCAGGTTGTGAAGCTGGTTGGCTTCAGTGGTGGAAAGATGGTTTGGAGAACATGGAAGCACAAAGAGAGTGTATTATTTTTTTTATGCATTTATTAAATTTCTATGCAGCCCAACCAGCAAGACCTGTCTGCAACTTCTTATACAGGAGTGTGCACGGCAGGCTGTGTGTGAATGTGTGTGCCCACGTGCTAAAAATCAAAACGTAGCTTCTTCTAAAATAGATGTACATTTCCCAAGATCAGACCGTTGCCCAGATTTTCTGCTTTACAGTGTTGCAGACAAATGCTACCCACGTAATTTCCATCTTTATCTCTCCACCTATTTTTGAGTTCAAACCCGGAAGGGGGGAGACGAGCCGTCCAGATTCTTCCAACGTGGCCCAGGATGTGGCTGAAGAATTAATGCATTTCGAACCCTGGGATACAAGCATTATAAATAATAATCAAAGCAAGGCAGCTGTACCCTCGATCACAACTGTGAGAACAAGGCTCTGGGTCTCTGTCTGTCGGAAAGCAAGCAACACCTGGAGTTTCTTTTGATCTGCTGCTTTCATTCCAGCAGACATTTGCAACTGAGGGGTCAACAAGGATGAAAGTTTGGCTTTCAAAGGAAGAACTAGCTTTTCGGACGAACTGAAAATGTCAGGTTTTAAGACAGTGTCATCCGAGGGGATTTGAAAACAGGACTTGAAAGCATTCCAAGAAATGGCAGGGCCATCACCATCAACAACAAGAACCCCTCATCCCTAAGTTTGTGTTCCTATCCTGCCCGGAAAGCCATATCACCTCAACGTTTCCAAAGAGATGGGGGGGAGGGGTATAAGAGAAGGGATGCGGAAAATTTGCTTTCCAGTTTGCTGCAAGAAAATAATGCAGAGTAATGATTCAAAATAAAATAACATAAACAGAAGAGATAAGTCTTGCTGAAGATATGAGTCAAACTCCTATCTGCCAGTGCCATAATTTTGGGTGCACTAAAATAATATTTGAGAACAGCATTACTCCCCCTGATTAGGAAACTGGCAAGGGACGACTCTCATTGTTGCCTTTTATTTCTGTATTAATCCCAAAGGTGAAGGTAAAACTGTGACATTTCCTTTGTGTATTTGTTTAATCTTTTGGAAG
>NW_015397022.1:4661-7688 GCF_001527695.2 Protobothrops mucrosquamatus
ATAGGGCATCACAATGTAACTCATCAATGTTAAATGCATCTTCAAAAGGAGAAGAATTGCATCATTGTGCTCTGTCAGCTATCTTTCCAATATTTGCCCCAGAAATGCCACTCTTGGCAACTTCCAGACAATGATAACATTGACTGGAAAACTGCCTTGGATTTCTCTCTCTCTCTCTCTCTCTCTCTCTCTCTCTCTCTCTCTCTCTCTCTCTCTCTATCTATCTATCTATCTATCTATCTATCTATCTATCTATCTATCTTCCCCCCTCTCTCTCTGTCTCCCTCTGACAGAATCAAAGGTATACTCTATTTAATGACGCAATGCAGTTTTTATAGATCAGGTGTGGCAGGAAAAAATGTATATCATGCTACCATATATGGATATCTTGACAATCAGTTCTTTGCATGGAAGTGCTAATGAGTTCCATGGCATTTAATCCTAAATAAATTTGCCCCAAATGAAATGCTTATATTGTAATACACACTGACGTGGAAGTAACTTCCACTTATCTTATATCTAAATAGAAATGCATAGAATCATAGTTTTATTTATGTTGTATGGCAATTGCATCTAACTTAAATTCTGAAATGAGTTTGAAATACATATTTCCAAGATAGCTTCTGGTAGCCAATTGTGAGGATTTCAAATTCAAAGTATTATGGAGAAAAGAAACAATCACATTTTATTTGGTTTTTTTTTTCTTGGCTATCAACATTCTCTGTTTTTTTCTTTTCTTTTTTTTCAATGTATCTTCTACCAATTACTAACAACATGCTTGGTTTGGGCATTTACCCAGCTGTGTTCTTTTATAGATTTTATACCGAAAGAAGAAGAAAAAATCACCTTACATCTCTGTTAATGGCTTTAGGCTTTAAAAGCAGTAACAGTTAAAATCTGCCGAGTTTTTAACAGGTTTGAAATCTATGATCTTAAGTTTACCTTTGTGCAGGATGCAGAAGACGCTCCAGTTAATCTTCTTTAAAGTCCTATCCACTTAATGGAAATGCTCAGCTGTATAATTACATTGAGCAGTGATTCCTATTCCAAAAAGGGGAAAAAATAATAATCTAATGGTATTGTCTCTATAAGCGAATGAGAATTTCAGGAGTGGATGCTGGTGCCACCCATGTGATTCAGAGAGGTTAATGCAGTTAAAGTTATTTCACAGTCCATTAAGGAGCTTACGGTGACCTCGTGACCTTTGAGCCAACAACATAGAATCCATTATCATCACAATGGACAAGCCTGTGGGTTTGGCTGACTTGACAATGGGCCGAGGAAATCCCAAGTTAATACTTAGGGGGTTTTTTTTCCTTCTGTCTCTCTCTTTCTCTCTTTCTTAAAAAAAAAAACATGCACTTTCCTTTCTGCTCCTTTGATATGGCTATTAATACACTCTCCCATAATTTGTAACATTAACATTGCTGAAGGAACAGAAAAGGACACTGAAATGAAGATGTCAGAATTGCTGACTTAGTTCCATGTATAATACAGGCTACATATGGAAATGGCAGAGAGCTAACTAGAAAGATCAAGAGGAAAACAGTAAAAACCCTCAGTAGAATTATGATAAATTACTGAAGCCAGACGAATGTCTCTGAGCACATTTTCTTTCTTTCTATTTCTTCAGGCCTTTCAAATTTTGTTGTTTTTCAATGGATGTAGTTTTTACTGCTGCAAAAATAATAATATCCAGTGCTGCATTTTTTTTCAGTTAAAATACTTAGAAAAAATTGCAGGCAATCTATCTCTACAAGCTTCCCATCAAATGCTGTTCGTCTTTCCCAAAGCAGTATTTTCTGAAAAATGTTGAAAAACTAAAATTTGTAATTTGGGGGAAGAGCAATATTTTAAATTAAAAGGTATTCTGACATTGATTTATGAGGTAGATAAATCTTGTTGTTTGGGTTGATCTAGACAAAAATAAAACATTTATTTAGACTTTATGGCATGGTCTGTTGGTACAACAGATCTTTTGGTTAATGGTAATAACAGTAATTTTTAGAATTATAATTACTAATTATATGCTAAGAATTACTAAAGATCATGAAATGTTTTGTGGAAATTAAACACCATAAAATAAGAATAAACATAGTGATTGTTAGTAAACAGAAATTACAGGCAAAATGTTAATTATAATTCACAATAATATTTTAAATAGACTATATCATGCAAGGGAACATTTATAGGGCAAGCTTATTTTGCCTTTTAAAAAGGCCAACTTTATTTAAGAGACTATACTTCCAGAAAAGTATTAGCAGATTGCTGTCTGAGCTAGCTTTCAGAAAAGAAGACCTTTATTAGTTATTTTGCATGATAACTTTAGCAGAAAACTATGATAAGTAGACTGTGGAATGACATGAATTACTTAATTTTCAGAAAAGAATTATGATTTCCCTTTTTGGAACTAAACATGTTAAACATATTAAAAGAAAAAAGAAAGAAAAGTTATGGATCCAATTTTAGTGCTATGGGATATAGCAAAAGCATCTCCACTTAGCTATGATGAGGGCAAGATGACAGAACATGTGTCATGATGTCATTTTACATGCTCCTTTATATTTGCATTGTGATGTACAATAAGGGACACAGTTGGCATTGCATAGCAATGTACATTTTCACACTTGCCCTCCACCTCGCTCCACATAGGCACCCATGGGTTATACATTGTTTCCAATGGTGCCTTTATGGTCGAAAACAGCATTTCTCTCATTTTTTTAAAGGATCTTCTTCTCATTGTAAGGCCACATGCATTCTTTCTGAATGTTGTTCCTAAGCATTCAGAGGCTTTCCTGAATGATGTGGGATATGTTAGTGCGAAATGCTTTGGATTTCCAAATATGTAGGAAAAGATTATGCTGGAAATATATATTTATACTGTTGTAGACTTAGTAGAGATGGCCAGTGAAAAAATTTAATACAGAAATATTTTCAGAATCCTCACCCTCCATCTATGACTTTCTAGCTTTAATGTCAGCAATACCCCTTCTGATCCATAACATAGCCAGTGCTTTCTCTCTTTTA
>NW_015397023.1:0-2998 GCF_001527695.2 Protobothrops mucrosquamatus
CCTGTGGAAGCCATTCAACTCTGTCTGGGCTACTTTGACTTTGTCTATCAAAGGTAGCAGACAAAGCAAGTGTAAGAAAAACCCTTTTGCTCTCCCATAATGTATTGTCAAATTGTCTAATGTATGTCTATGAAGATTCTCAGTCATCCAGGTCATAGTTATCCCAAAGATGCTTTTTCACAAGGCATCTGGACTTTCTTGTTTTTCTTTGAAGACATTTCATTTCTCATCCAAGAAGCTTCTTCAGCTCTGACTGGATGGTGGGGAATGGAAACATTTAAATCTTTCCATTCCCCACCATCCAATCAGAGCTGAAGAAGCTTCTTGGATGAGAAGCAAAACATCTTCAAAGAAAAACAAGAAAGTCCAGTTGCCTCATGAGAAAGCATTTTGGCATGTCTAATGTATAAAAATTGAGCTGATTAGAGGTGCTAAAGCTTTTAAATATCAAACCTGATCATATTACAATATATATGCATATATCTCAATCATGAATGTAAGTCATTTTGTATATGGGATAAATTACATTTTTGTTTTTTTGTTTTTGTTTTGTTTTTGCTCATGCTTGATTCCTCTCTCCCCATGAATTTGGGTCCCATAATCAGGCAACTCAGTGCTGCCTTACTCAATGCTGCCTCTTGCTGATAGAAGATAAACTAGGATTTTCAAAACTTAACAAAAAGGCTGCTTCAGGTTTATCTTTTGCAACTAACGTGTGTATGATATATACCCCAAAACAGCATTTTCCCTCAGTTTTTAAAATCCTACTTTATAGGATTTGGTTTACAAATAGTTGATTTAGTTTATATATGATAGATAGATGAGATAGATAGATAGATAGATAGATAGATAGATAGATAGATAGATAGATGAGATAGATAGATAGATAGATAGATAGACAGACAGACAGACAGACAGACAGACAGACAGACAGACAGACAGATATCAGCAAATAGCCTGAGCCTACAAAGATGAAGTGAGGAAAGCTCAAGGCTCAAAATGAACTAAGGCTTGTGGCAAAAGTCAAAAATAACAACAAAAAAGCTTCTTTCAATATGTAAAAAACAAGAAAAAAGTTAAGGAAATTATTGGTCTGTTAGTGGGAGAAAGTGGCAAGAAGGTGACAAGCAACAGGGAGAAAGCAGAACTATTTAACTCATTTTTTGCATCTGTCTTTACACAAAGGGAAAAAACAGTCCAACCTATCAAAAACAGTACGGTAAAAACAGATTAGAAACACAAGTTAAGATAGGCAAGAAAATGGTAAGTGAGCACCAGTCCAGCTTAGACGAGTTCAAATCACCAGGACCAGATGGATTACACCCCAAGGATCTCAAGGAACTGGCAAATGTGATCTCAGAACCACTGAACTATATCTTTCAAAGATCCTGGAGCAGTGGGGAACTACCAGAGGACTGGAAAAAAGCTGATGTAGTTCCCATTTTCAAAAAAGGAAAAAAAATGGATCCAGGAATCTACAGACCTATCAGCCTGACCTCAATACCTGGAAAGATCCTGGAAAAGATAATCAAGCCAGAAATCAGAGAACACTTAGAGATGAACAAAGTCATTATCAAAAGCCAACACGGGTTTGTCAAAACAGATCATGCCAGACAAATCTTATTGCATTCTTTGACCAAGTGACAAAATTAGTGGACCAGAGGAATGCTGTGGATATAATTTACTTGGACTTCAGTAAGGCATTTGATAAAGTAGATCACAACCTACTACTTGATAAGATAGAAAAATGTGGGTTAGACAGCATCACCACCGGATGGATTCATAGCTGACTGACCAGCCATACTCAGTGTGTGGTCCTCAATGGAACTGCATCTACATGGAGGGAAGTGTGTAGTGGGGTATCCCAAGGCTCTGTTCGGGGCCCAGTGCTCTTCAACATCTCCATAAATGATTTGGATGTGGGGATAGATGGGGAACTCATCAAATTTTCAGATGACACCAAGCTGGCAGGAATAGGCAACACTCCAGAAGATAGGCTTAAGATACAGAAGGATCTTGACAGACTTGAACACTGGGCGCTATCTAACAAAATGAAATTCAATGGTGAAAAAAGTAAGGTTCTACATTTAGGCAAGAAAAACCAAATGCATAGGTATAGTATAGGTGGTACCTTGCTCAATAGTAGCAACTGTGAGAGGGATCTCGGAGTCCTAGTGGACAATCACTTAAATATGAGCCAGCAGTGTGCTGCAACTGCCAAAAAAGCCAACACAGTGCTAGGCTGCATTAACAGAGGGATAGAATCAAGATCACGTGAAGTATTAATACCACTTTACAATGCCTTGTTAAGGCCACACTTGGAATACTGCATCCAGTTTTGGTCACCACGATGTAAAAAAGATGTTGAGACTCTAGAAAGAGTACAGAGAAGAGCAACAAAGATGATTAGGGGACTGGAGGCTAAAACATATAAAGAACGGTTGCTGGAATTGGGTATGTCTAGTTTAATGAAGAGAAGGACGAGGGGTGACATGATAGCAGTGTTCCAGTATCTCAGGGGCTGCCACAAAAAAGAGGGAGTCAAGCTATTCTCCACAGTGCCTGAAGGCAAAACAAGAAGCAACAGATGGAAACTAATCAAGGAGAGAAGCAACCTAGAACAAAGGAGAAATTTTCTGACAGTTAGAACAATTAACCAGTGGAACAAGCTGCCTCCAGAAGCAGTGAATGCTCCAACACTGGATGTTTTTAAGAAGAGACTGGACAGCCATTTGTCCGAAATAGTATAGGGTTTCCTGCCTGAGCAGGCAGGTAGGTGTGTTTTTTCCCTTTGTATATTATTATATTATATTATATTATATTATATTATATTATATTATATTATATTATATTATATTATATTATATTATATTATATTATATTATATTATATTATATTATATTATATTATATTATATTATATTATATTATATTATATTATTATATTATATTATATTATATTATATTATATTATATTATTATATTATATTATATTATAT
>NW_015397023.1:3140-7686 GCF_001527695.2 Protobothrops mucrosquamatus
ATTATATTATATTATATTATATTATATTATATTATATTATATTATATTATATTATATTATATTATATTATATTATTATATTATATTATATTATATTATATTATATTATATTATTATATTATATTATATTATATTATATTATATTATATTATATTATATTATATTATATTATATTATATTATATTATAATATTATATTATTATATTATAATATTATATTATATTATATTATATTATATTATATTATATTATATTATATTATATTATATTATATTATATTATATTATATTATATTATATTATATTATATTATATTATATTATATTATATTATATTATATTATATTATATTTATTATATTATATTATTATTGTAATATTTATATTTAGCAAATGATTAAGCAAATGATTCTATAACCTGCTCTATACTTATTTTCTTTTTATCAAGAGGAAGAATGGAGAACTGAGTTATTTTTGCATGTAGGAAGCCAGAGTAGTGAATAATAGATAAGTTTAAAAGGATCTGCAATCGCTGACTCCAATGAAAGCATTGAATATCATCATTAGATTTTGCGCTGTTCCTTCATTTTTTATTTAAAAGATGAGAACATCTTCACCTCCATCAATGTTAATGGTTTGCATTATGACTGGAAATGCTGCTTGTGGAAAAAAAGTTCACTTCTAGCTCCAGAACCACATAATCCTGAACTAAGTTTAATCTTCCATAAATACTCCATTTAATCCCTTATCTAGATTAAGAACACCATTGCTGTGTTTACATAATGGACCGTGGCCTCGTATTAAAACCCTTCTTGTGCCTTAGCACAGCCTTTCCCAGTCTGGTGTCCTCCAACGGTGTTATTACATGCTGTGTATGAGTAAAAAAAATTTTTTAGGTAAAACTCCTTCCTGACTCAGAGTGCTGCCATTCCAAACTGAACCATAAGATTGATTGATTAGACCTCATTAGTCTATAAGTTTGTTTTTAAAAAACACAAATAGAAATCTGAGTCTACTATTCAGAGTCAGGTCAAGGTGACATATTAGCTGAACTGGAGGAGTTCATTATAAAATAGTGGTTCATCAATTCAGCCAATTACTGCATTTTATGAAATGTACATTAGGAGGATATATTGATGTACAAATCAATATACACTCTAAATTAACATGAATCGGGTATTATAATCATCCAAATGTACTGTACCACTTTGATATTTTCCTCTCTGACCACAAAATCACGTTTTATCCACCAGACAGTTTGGAATTCAAACGTAGATAGAGTATATGACGAAGAAAAACTCCCAGTTCAGTTATGAAGTGCTTTGGCAAACTATAGCCTGAAGGACTAATGAGGTTTTCCAGTTCTTTTCCATTTAAAAGTGCTTTTTTACCCAATGATTATTATAACGCTTTTAAAAAAATTCCCCCATGGGGCAGGTATATGCTATCATCTCTATACAAGAGATTTGGAAGCTGAATGAAGGAGATGGGGGACTTTCCCCAAAAAATATAAAAGAGAAGAAAATTAGAGGAGGAGAGAAAAGCATTTTAATTGAGCAGTAATTAAAGGAAAGCTCATTAGAATTAAGAACAGTGTCTTCTAGCAGTTTCAAAAGCACTTTGAGAAATAGGCCAAATAACCATCAATGTCTATCTGGCTTTCTTGACACTAGAAAATAGTATTTTATCCATGCTCTTGACTCTGCTTCAGCATGACATAAGGGGAAGATGAAAGAAGATTATTTCTAGATTTAAGCCATCTATTCGCTGATGTCTCTTTACCAGCACAATTTTTGCATGTTATCTGTGTTGTTTCACTATAATTCCTTTTTGTCATTTACTGTATATTTTGTTATTCACAATAAAAATGAACCCAAGCAAGACACATTGATCCGATAAAGACATTTCTGTTTCATTTACTCTTACTTCCTAATCCTAAATGTAGGGAATAAAGCTGCATATTTAATAGTACTTATGGAATAAGCCCACTTCTTTTCCCCGCTATCCTAAAACTAAAACAATGCTTTATTTCTCAGCCTAAGTGATACTTGAGATTGATTGGGTACTTTTAACCAGATTTTTGTGCAGATCTGTTAACCATTTTTATATGTTTTCTGCAGTTTTATGTTACATAAACATAAGTTATCCATAGGAATAGGATTTACATCTATAGGAGTAAGGTTTTCAAATTATTGAAATACCCAGATCAGCCCAATGGTTCCATGTAATTAATTTTATACCCAGTTTTCCTGTTCACATCACTGTTGTTGCTTTTTAATGAGATTCCAATTTTAGACATTGGAGTTTTAGTAAAATTCAGCCATGCTGTAGAAGTTTAAAAAAAAAGGTTATAATAGAAGCCACGTATGAGTCTGTAATAGCAAGACATTTCATTACCCAAACTAGATAACATCGTCAGTGTAATCCAGCACTGATGTTGTTACCTAATTTGGGTAATGAAACATCTGCAAGAAAACAACCAAGCTCAGAGATCACAAGGACCCCCTCCCCATTTCAACCTTGAGCTACAAATATTCTCCTTTATTGGAAACATGTAAGCAAATGATGTCCATCAACCTTTAGATTCCCATTCTCAGGAGCTGAATGAAGATGCTTTCCAAAAATGAATTATTTCATCAAGTGATGATAATAAAGGCAAAGGAGTAGGAAAGAAGAATAATATTTCTAAGTTAAAGTTGATTTTATCATCATGATGCTTATCTAAAGAACAGCAAATAGATAACTTACTATTCACACTTCTTCAAAAAAACTTGTCACTTGAATTGAGGAACCTGAGTTTCAGTCATCCACTGTGGATATAAGCCAACATCAGTAAAATTAAGAATTATCTTAAAACATGCAATATTATTTCAAAGTGTACACTCCATTCTTAACACTGTTTAATATTCTTTATTACTATTCTACATCAATGTTAGGTTTCAAATGTTTCAGGAATTTTAATCTGGTAAATCAAGGCTTAATCGTTCATCTAACCTTATTTTTCCATAAAGCGCAAATGATCTAACAATGAGGGTTTTTTAAGACCAGAATTTTTGCATCAGCTTAGATTATTCCCTCTTGGGTAACTAATGGAATGGAATCATAGATAGCATATTCTTGGAAGAGAAGCTTTCTAACATGGAACTCCAAGGAATGTGGAAACGGATATGTTCTATAATAAGACCGATATGGTATCAACAAGAACTTCATGTTGGCTGCAATAGGAGCATGAGAAATTGACATATGGATCACACACACTTTTTATCTTAGAGCCAGAAGTGGCTGCTACCAAAGTAGAGAAATTGAAGCACTTGAGATCCATTGAGAAGATTTCTACCACACCGAGAAGAGTCATTTTCTCACCTCACATTTGAGGTGTGCATGGAACTGTTTGGTACTCAAACATTTGCGAAGCTGTGCTTGACATACTGTGAGTTCATCTGTGCCAGAGAGTAAAAATATTTCGCAACCCCAAATTTATGCTATTCCATAATGTCTTCCAACTGTGCCTTAGTAATGCCCATATTATACAGAATATTTGCCCTTACAAAATATTTCATGCTATGTCATGAATTTTACAAACATCTTGTATAGAGATAGTCCTGGACTTACAACCATAATTGAGCCCAAAATTTCTGTTGCTAAGCAAGACAGTTGTTGAATGAGTTTTGCCCCATTTTACAACCTTTCTTGCCACAGTTGCTAAGTGAATCACTGCAGCTGCTAAGTTAGTAGCATGGTTGTCAAGTGAATTTGGCTTCCCCATTGACTTCATTTGTCAGAAGGTTGTAAAAGAGGATCACGTGACTCAGGGACACTGCAACCGTCATAAATATGAGTCAGTTGCCAAGTGTCTGAATTCTGATCATGTGATGTGCAATGGTTGTAAGTGTGAAAAACAGTCATAAGTTACTTTTTTCAGTGCCGTTGTAACTTCGAACAGTCACTAAATCAACTGTTGTAAGTTGAGGACTACTTGTAATAAAAATAATATCAATACTCTTCCAATCTTAGAAGTAGCTGGATGTAACAACTATGTCTAATGTATGTATTGAATTCATTTTAGTTGCATCAAAGGTGGTGTTTCTTAAGAGGTATTAATATTATTACATTTAAATGCTGCTTTTCTGTTTATATAAACACTCAGAGAAAATATTTCACATTTAGCCCACAAGTGAACTACTATGCATGCCAATTTTATGGCCAAATCTCTACTATTTCAGCAGGTTTGAGATCTAGATGTAGCTTTCCACAAGACCATTGCCAGAACACAATTGCCACACCTCAAGATCATTAAGAGCAGGTTTTCAAATTACCTAATCAGTGCTTATACCTATAGTAGTAGCCTCATTGTGGAGGTTGTATGAATTAGGCAATATCTAGGTCATAGTTCTTTTCTCTTAAATCTATTTCCAAAAGAAGCTATCAGGAATCAGCGCAGGTTTAAAACAATTTTTAATACTCCAATTAATCTGACTGCTTGAAGAAGGAGAGCTGTGTACAAACTTGCATTCTGCACGTGCTAGAATCATGCATATTTATCATCCCCAG
>NW_015397024.1:0-7683 GCF_001527695.2 Protobothrops mucrosquamatus
ATATAATGTAGAACAGAATTTTTCAAAATTATACGTCATTCAAAATAAAAAATGCCAGTGGGTACTGAGTATTTCTCCTTATTGGTTCCTATAACCAGGGGTGGGCAATTAATTTTTCCAAAAGGCCACATTAGAAATTGGGACTTCTTGTGGAAGGCCACTGTCACACACACACACACACACACACACACACACACACCACTACTGGGCAGACAGGGATAATCAAAGGGCCAGATGTGGCCTATGGACTGCAAAATGCCAGGTCTGCGATAAACAGTGGAATGAATCGACAAACGAAGGAATCTTTGTGGGTGCAGTTTTTATCTCATCTACCAACCATCCATTTATTTATTTGCTGAGGTTTTTTTTAAATTGTTAGATTCCAGAATCATTTTTGAGATGGGCACCCATATAAATTGATAGCACACTTTTCTTCCAAAAGATGGGAGTTTAGAAAAACAAAGGAAGCAGTGATGTGGGATGGGGAGAAGTTTCTATATCACCTACAGGTTTTGGATGAGTCCTTTACTTTTGGATCTTGAGTCCCGAACTGTTCTATGTGAATACAACCAGTCTGAAATACCAGATAATAGGAATATATTAACATACAGCCTCAGGTAAAATAATTTTGAAAACAACTATAATACTATAATGTACTGGCTGAGGAATTCTGGGAGTTGAAGTCCACAAGTCATAAAAGGGCCAGGTTTGAAGACCAGTTGTAGAGCGTGGAATGCTGCCATTACACTTGGAGGAGGGGTTGATATATTTATTACTTCGTTGGTTTATTGTTACTGTTTTTATATTTTTATTTTATGGTTGCTTTTAGTTTCAACAAGCAGTAACCTGCTCAAGGTCTTTTGAGTTGGGCAAACTATTAATACTGAGAATTTAGCCAAGCTGACATTGAAGTAAGGGTCACCTGCACAGAGAGGTTTATACCCACATAAATAAATACAGACCTGTGTTTGCTCACCTTGATGACATCTTATTGGGGTTACATGTAAGAAGTAGCTTGGGCTGAGGGGACCAAGGCCAGCAATAATCCTATTTCTAAATTGCAGCAAGCGAGAAAACATCTTGAGGCATATTATCCACATTTAACTTGCTTGAATTTTGTGGATCATTTTGTATTGACCAAAAATCAATACCGTACCCATTGATTCATCTTTATTAGTGTTTCTCAACACTGGCTACTTCAAGTTGCTAAAATTGAGAAACACTGATCTATATACCATGATACCGATTGCGGGGGTGACGATAGCCTTTTTCTTTGCCTCGCCTTAACTACAAAGTCAAATATGGCAGTCGCACAAAAAAACAACAACAAAAAAACCCCCCAAATCCTGACATATTTAAAATATGGCAAGAGATTTTCGTGGGCCATAAACCTTTCCGCGCCTCTCAGAAGGTCTTTATATCCCACGAACTCTAAATCCTTTCTCCGTAATCCGACGAGGCTGGTAGACTGCGCTGTTTCCTCGGCAATACTAGTCCCTTTCAAGTTCTGACACTCGGAAGCGAGACGCTCCCTTAGTTACCGATCGCCTCTTCTTTTTCCAACAGGACCAGAGGCGCCTCCTGCCCCCTCAGAAAACCCAGCTGGCCCCCAAGAGCTCCCACCGCTACTGCTGCAGAAGTTTTTTCCGCTCTTTCTCCTCATGGCAGAGGGGCGGCCAAAAGGACGCGCATGCGCCTTGGAAAAGAATGGGGGGTGTGGAGGAGAGGAACGGCAAGTGAAGAGACTAGGGGCGCTGCCGCCTCACAGCAGACCGCGCGAGTCCAAGAAGGGGGCTGGTTGAGGGAGCTCGTGAGATGCTGTAGAGCCGCCGCCGCCGCCGCCTTCGGTGCCAGAGGCGGAATGTCACGTCCCCCCCCCCGCCCCCCAGGAACTGACTTGAGTCCCTGGCTACCGGGCGGCTCTCCCATTGTTCCCATTCCGCGTCTCAGGCAGCGCAGGTCCACCGGTTCCTCCCTTTCCCGCTGAGGCGAAGGAGGGGAACATCTCTCTCTCCCCCCCCCGCCTCTCGGCCGCCTCCTCCCGGCTGCGGGCTGTCCCATTAAAGGCGGGGAAGGGTGGGAGGAGCCGGAGCAGCATGATGGCGGCGGCCGAGGCTGGCGGCGAAGAGGGGAGCTCGGGAGCGGCCGGAGACGCGGGGGGACACTGCCCACCCGCCGCCAACGCAGCCCCCCGCAGCGGCGGGAGCAGCAAGAGCGCGGCTGCGGTTCTTCTGGGAGGCTCCGGCCCGAACGCCTCTCCCGCCCCGGGCTCGCTCGCGGTGGGTTCCAGGCCTGCCCCTGCGGAGATGTCCAAGGGGCCGCTAGCGGCGACTCTACCGCTTTCCGAGAGCGGCGGCCCCGCCGTCAATACTGCCGGGGGCTTCCCTCCGCTGCCGCCGCCTCCGCAGCCGCCGCTTCCGGCCGGCGGACTGAGCACCGTGGATGAAGGCGACTCTCTCGACGGGCCCGAGTACGAAGAAGAGGAGGTGGCCATCCCACTGAACGCGCCCCCCACGAACCAGTGAGTATTCCCCCCCCCCTACGCCCCGTCCAGACTAAGGGTTTAGATGAGGTTCCTTCCCAAAAGTCTCGGTTTCTAACACCGCACCCAGTGGGCAGTGTGTTGTGTATGTCAAACTCTGAGCAAGTCCCGAAAGTTTCTTTGCGCCGCCTCTTTCTCTTCCCGCATCCCGTTGGAAGCTGCTTAGTCAACTGCCTGCTTGCCTGGAAAAACTGAAAACCTGAGAATTAAGTTTTTCCCCTGGCCCTTCACTTGAAAAGAATAAGAAGCACCGAGGCTCACGTTTGACAGTTTTCCTTCGCTTTTGCCTAAAGCTTCCCAAAGTGGTATTTTCCGAAAACGTAACCGTATTTTTAACAGTCCTCAATATTTTCATCCAAGGAATCCATGACTAAAGCCAAAAATGCTGTATGATACTTCCTTGTCTTTAGCTATAGAATTTTCTGCATATAAAGGTTGCTATGCTACCATGAAGTAACACATACTTTGTATGCAAAGCTTTTTCATAGAAGATGGTAAAATAAAATTTTTAGTAACATCCCTCTGAAATAACTAACATAAATAAATACAGCTTGTCACCTTTTGCATCTGGTAACCTGTCTCTGACATTCAAAATGTCACTTTCTGTTGAGTTTAGGCAGAAAAAGTTTTTTGAATAGATATTTCTGATGAATGAAAGAAATGATGTTATGTATTCTGATAATGGATTAACTTTGAAAGAGGCGGAGATGTTGATCCTGACATCAGAGCAGGTTCATGTGGGGACTGAGAAGCTTTAGGTACTTAACAACTGCAAAGCTTTAAACCAGCTTTCTGCAGTGTATTTAAAAACAGAATGGGAAGTAGTTTAGCTTTTCAAAGGAGGCAAAACATGCTTCATCTCATCCATTGCAGTTAGTGTATAATCCAATGACTTCTTATTTCCAAAGAGACTTCAGTCTTCCTTTTATGAGCAGGACATTGCACGAAACTAGATGAAAATTGTTCATCTATTAACAATTGAATTTATTGAAGTGGCACATAGTTGCTCTACAGCCTCTTTTGCTAAAATGAATTTTGAACCCTGAATAGTATTTCCAAGGTCAAAACTATTATGACATAAAGCAGAGATGTTTTATTTAGGTTGACCACAGCTGATGCCCTAATAAACCCAGCATAGATGCAAAATTGAAATGATTTAATGCCTTACTGGAAAATATGGATTTATTCAATTGTCTACTGTGGTTCTTCCCTGAAAAGGGAAAAATGTATTGATTGCAAATTATAACTATTTTGAATCCATTTATTGTGTTCTTCCAGTAGTAGCCTTATAATCATTTTTATAAAAATATTCCTGAGATTTCTCCTTGAAAAACTAAGGACAAATCTGCTGCATCCAAACATTTCAAGAGAAGCACTTACATTATGTTAAACTATGTTTACATTATGCATATAATACAACTTTACAAAAATGAGATAATTTCTGATATTTGAATAATGTCATTGCTAATTGCTGTGAAAATAGATTAAATGGACATTTAGGAGTAATGCCTTTATCTTTTATTGATTTAAAGCAATTATTTGATTATTGAGAGTTGGATGGCATACAAGAATTATTGAACTGGGCAGCATGGAAGTTTAATGGTAATCTGTCTACCCAACTACTCCATTGGATCAAAAGTTAACTATATGCTATTTTGTATACCATCAGTCAGTTTTGGTGAGATGAGCAACTATATAAATTGATTGATAAAAATATTTTTTTTGTATTTTAAATATGTGTGCAGCTGCTTTATTAACAGGATAAGTATAAAAGTATTAAGGTAGTATCTCTGGAGCTGTTAGATATGGCAGCTTCATAAAGGTGAACAGTATTTGGATCTGAAAAAGATATCTTAGCTCTGTACAGATTGTTCCTTAAAGGAACCAATCCATTTCCTGGACTTGCATGTTACTTGTGCAGGCATAGGAAAATACCTGTTAGAGTTAAGGGGGTGGTAATAGGATATAACACTTCTTTTTTACTTCCTTAACTGATGCCTGTTTGAGCTGCCAGTAGGTATAGAAAGTGCCCATGGTAGATCCAGATACTGTACACCTGCAGAGCTTTACTTCTTTGCAGCCATTGTGGGAGGTCTGCTCACAAAGTCTTTCTGCACTACAAGTCTGGCACTGTGATATGATAGTGCAAGAAATGAAATGTGGTAATTTAGGAAGGATTGGGCAATTGAAACTCATACGTTGCCTAGACAAATCCCTGAAATATTCTAGCCCTGGAAATTGCATGCTAATGAAAAAGGGGAAAATTGTGCGTCCCTCCCATCACCATCACCCAGTTGGTGTCAGTTGGAATTTAGATTTGGTGATCCTTCACAACAGATTTTTTCTCCTTTGCTTCCATTGCATAGCTCTGACTGCTATACAGATAGTCCTTGACTTACAACAGTTCATTTAGTGACCGCTCACTGAAAAAAATGACAATTTTTCACATTTATGACCATTGCAGCATCCCCATGGTCATGTGATCAGAATTCAGACGCTTGGCAACTGACTCATATTTATGAACTTTGTAGTGTCCTGGGATCATGTGATCACTTTTTTGCGACCTTCTGACAAGCAAAGTCAATGAGGAAGCCAGATTCACTGAACAACTGTGCTACTAACTTAATGACTGCAGTGATTCAGTTAACTGTGGCAAGAAAGGTTGTAAAATGGGGTAAAACTCACTTAACAAATGTCTCACTTAGCAACATAAATTTTGGGCTCAGTTGTGATCATAAGTCAAGAACTACCTGTAGCGTATACTTGGACATGTGAACTCAGTGGAGCTGGACTTTTAAGTCAACATATAGAATCACTATAAAATTATTAAACTGTTTGCAGAGAATTTTATTAATTATTGTACTTATGGTGTAATCTGAAAAATACAATTGAAGTAACATTTTGAAAAGAGCTGTTGTATATATCAACTTCAATGACACATTGTTCTGTGTAAACTTTTTATATGTTTTATTGCTTGCTTATGTGTAAAAGGATAAGATATAAATATCCCATAGAAAAGACAGGAAGTTAATGCAATTTTGAAATTAATATGAACATAAAAACAATAAATGAATACTGTCCACCATCTTTTTAAACTGAAAAGTTCTACGAAAATTACTAAAACATCTATGGAGTTGAATGCAAGTGCTTTTTTGGCAGGGCAAGATTTTATTATTGATAAGTAGAATTATAAATGGAATTAATTTGGATTTTATTTTTTAAAGGAGAAAAATTAAACACTTTTGTTAACATATTAGTAATTATTTATGCACACACCAATGTATAGAAAAAGATTCTTACTAACAAAATTTAATTGATCTTGCCTTAATAGTGTGAAATTTTAAAGGTATACTTTTCTTTTATAGATGTGATTCAGGATGACTTGTACAGATATTTAGTATGCTTTATGTTTAGAGCTGATACTACAACAGAGTATCTGTGGGAATTTGGGATATTACTTATTTAATTTATATCCTGCCTTTATTATTTTTGCAAATAGCTACAGATGAATATATACAACACACCTTCCTCCTATTTTCCTCACAACAACCACCCTGTAATAATATATTAATAAACTTCCTGAGAAAATTATTTCTATTTGGTAGAAGTAAGATATTAAGTCCTGTGTGTAAAAATATTTTAGAGGACTTCACAGTACAGTTGTAAGTACAGAAGATGATTTAAAATTGAAAGTTGTTTTTCAAAATGTGTATTTGAGATTTTATGATGCAAGTAAATTTGCAGTTTATACCCGGTATATGCTCTAACAACATACTGAAATATTGAGAACTATTCCAAGAATATTTTCTTTGGAAATATTAGTTTGATATGTTTTAATCTGGAAACTATAGGGAAGGTAAATAAATCTCAAGTTTAATTTTGATATAGTATTCATAATTGTGTTGAAATTAAAAAAATTTGTCACGTTTGTCACGTTTACATTATGAGAAATTTCAAGTAAATTTGTTTGTAAGTCTTTGGCTTACAAACCAATCATTTAGTGACTGTTCAAAGTTTCAACAACACTGAAAAAAGTGACTCATGACTGTTTCACATTCACAACTGTAGTAGCATCCCCGTGGTCACTTTATCAAAATTTGGACGCTTGGCAACTGAAATGTATTTATGTATTTATTCATCGTTTGTGACCCTCTGACAAGCAAAGTCAATGGGGGAGCCAGATTCACTTAATAACTGTGTAACTAAAATGCAGTGAATCACTTAACAACTGTGACAAGAAAATTGGGGCAAAACTCACTTAACAATTATCTTGCTTAGAATGGAAATTTTCCCTTGATTGTGATCATAAGTCACGGACTACCTGTACCTCTAAAGGAAAGTTTAAATCTTTTAAGATTGAAAAAATAGGCAATGATTATGTTATAATCATATATACATTATTAGTTTGATTGTGAGGCTCATGTGAGAAAAAAGTTACATTTCAGTAATATAATCTGTTACTGCAGATTTAAGTATTGTGACATTTAACTTTCTTGCTGGTTTGTAATTTTTCTATTATAATATCTAGATGCATAACTAGAACACCCATAAAAAGATAATGATTTCTTTCCCAACTGAATAATATATTTTTGCATTCTGCAGCAGTGTGTGGAACTGTGGGTTGAAATTCCATACGTATTTATATTGGAATAAGCACTTACAAACTCATTGGGAATGAATCAAAGGCTAAAGGGACATGGACAATATACATGAGAATGTTTTATTTTATTTTGATCACCATATGACTGCTGCAAGGTATTACCTTTGAAGACAGCTTAGAGGCTGCTATTGATGCAGAACAGAACAGCCAGATGACTCTTATGGGAAATCCATTATTCATTTATTTACTTTATCTATATACCACCTATTCTTGAAAGTTCTGAGTAGCTAGCAATCAAAAACACCACTATCAACCTTTTACAAAATAATAAATAAATCCACCGATAAAATAACCACAGTTATCAAAATATTACAAAAAGAATATACAGTACAATATACATAAGTGTCTGCTAAATTCAGATCTTGAATCACAGCACACCCTTTTCCTTAGCTTGATGGAATAACCATATCTTAACTGCTGTCCGCAGATATAAGGAGAAGATTGGATCTCCATAGATTCCAGAGAATGCAAGTGACCAAAA
>NW_015397024.1:8423-10011 GCF_001527695.2 Protobothrops mucrosquamatus
AATTAAGATGACAAATTGGAGTAAAATCAGTAGTAAGAGTGTGTAGTGATTACAGTGATATTTTATAAATAGTACAGTATGCATCATCTTTATGTCTTTGCCTACTGTAGCATTAAGGATATTGGCATCTGCCTAAAAATTTGTGACCAAGGAAACTGATTCAAAGATCACCTGATTCAGAGACCTGTTAATCAGTACTCGCAAGCTTCTCATTATTGTAATATTACATGAGCAAGTAGCAAATGATATTCTTTCTTTAAAAAAACAACTTTTTGCCATACTGTACACTGACATTTTTTTGTGAACTGTATTCCCTGTTTGCAGGTAAGAGGCAGAATTCTGAGAAGGATTTTGAATTGGAAACAGGATAAGTTAAAGACATTCTTAAGTTTTACTAAACTCTAAATTGCTCTATTGTATTCTGCACTTTGTGCTAAATTAGATTGCAGACGTAATGATTTGGGAGAAATCATGCAAGAGTTATTAAATATTAAGCTGCAGGATTTCTCTCATTTTCTCTCCCATTGCAATCACACCAGGAATTGTAACTTGATAGGAATTTTTGAAAAGACATACTTCTTATAGATCAGGAGTTCCCAACCAGGGTGCTCGCACCCCCGGGGGGTGCAAGACGATATTCCAGGGGGTGCGAAAACTTGGGTTTTCAAAATTATAGTGTATATGCATAATTTGTTGCCGTTATTTCGAACTTTTGTAAGGGGTGCGAGAATATATCAGAAGCATCCTAGGGGTGCAGGGTACAGAAAAGGTTGGAAACCACTGTTATAGATGATCCTGTAGACCTTTTTAAAGCAAAGGTTTTGCAGAGCAATGTGTGAAAACAGCAGAATATTTGTGAGGAGTGATATATGTTAATAAAATGCAAATGTTTTCATGATTTCCCATAACTGAAATAATTACACTTCCTCAAATAAGACATAACTCTAAAAAGTAGATGTACGCGTATTAATAAAGTAACTGCCTGTGTTAAATGATCCCTATCTCTGAATTACACACACACAAAGAGAGAAAGAGAGACTTGATTATGATAATGAATATTAATTTTGCAGTTTGAACCTGTGTTAGTTTAAGGTAATCTAAAATCAGAAAAGTTTTGCTAGCATCTTTTCAGACTAACCTAATTTATTAAAAGGCAAAGTTTTTTTCTGAATTACAATGAAGTGGCTAAAATGATGTAGAATTTAAATTGGGATCAGAAGAGGAATGGGTGATGACAGCATGGTTTACATGTAAAATTAAGTACAACTTTGGAGAAAAATCAACAAAAATATTTTCATTAACATACTCATTGTGAACATTTTAGACCATGAACATAGGAAGTTTTATCCAGGATTTTCAGGCCCAAATGCTTTGCCAAATGGATTGAATATATCGGACCTGGATATCTCCGAGACCGCCTTCTGCCGCAGGTTACCTCCCATCGGCCGGTACGCTCCCACAGAGTGGGTCTCCTCAGGGTGCCGTCAGCCAGACAGTGCCGGCTGGCGACCCCCAGGGGGAGGGCCTTCTCGGTGGGAGCTCCCACCCTCTGGAACGAACTACCCCCAGAGATCCGGGTGATCCCGGA
>NW_015397024.1:10785-14925 GCF_001527695.2 Protobothrops mucrosquamatus
GGCCTAGGGAATTTTAGCGGGGTTTTTTAGGGGATTTTTAAGGACAATTTTAATGATCGGCCTGTTTAAATATTTCTTTTTAATTCGGCTTTTAATTATTGTATTTGTATTGTAGTTTTTATGAGGCTGTTAGCCGCCCTGAGTCCCATGAGGAGAAGGGCGGGGTATAAATTAAATTAATAAATAAAAATAAATAAATAAATATATTATATCGTGTCATTATCCTTTGATTTTCAGATGGTATCATGGAAAACTTGACAGAACAATTGCAGAAGAACGTCTTCGACAGGCAGGAAAACCTGGAAGTTACCTTATTCGAGAGAGTGATCGAAGGCCTGGATCATTTGTGCTTTCATTTCTGAGCAAAACTAATGTTGTTAATCATTTTAGGTGAGTGAATATTTGTTTTTGAAATTGATAACTGTGCTCCTATAAACTCCTGCAAATATGAGAAGATGGTCTTTTAAGGGTAATGATTATGTGGTTCACATATTCTTTCACAAGTTTCAAAACATTGTTGAAAAATCTGTTTGGCTGATTGGGTATGCTCAGGTTACATATTCAGTTAATATGGAGCATTGGCAGATTTTGTGATCAATATCTCTTTATAAATATTAGAATGTGCCCTGGAAAATATACTTGTAATTCCTGCAGGCTGCAAATATAAGTCACTTACACATTATGTTTAATAGGGAATTGGCCATTTCCACTCTGTCTGTTCTTCTTATTTTTAACTCCCCCCACCAATTTTTTATTCATTCCATCATCATTCTTCTATTGACTATTGGGTCTAGAAGATGAAGTTGTAGTGTGCATTAAAACATTTTCTTTTGTAAAATGTTGTGGTAACATAAGCTTTCTTTGACTAATAACCATGAACTTTTAAATATTGTGAAGTGTATACAAAATATGTAGTTAATAGCATATATGCTTGGTATAATTTTTTATTTCAAATCAAGGAGATTAATTTGTAAATGTTGGGAAGAATCAGGAAGGGTTGCTTCCCTTGCTTGAAGACTGGCAGCTGCTGAGAGTTTGACCACATATTCTACAGTGTCACTTTTTAAAATGCAACTTTGTTTAATGTAGGACACAATTCTCAGAAGCGTTCTGTCTTTCAATGATTTGGAAAATAAATTATCTTTGATTTGCTAAAAGGAAGAATAAGGTTGACTTTATAAATGTTACTCAGTAATTATAGTACTGTATTAATTTCAATTTATACTCTTTATCCTTTTGTACCCTTAAAAAATGTAGTCACCTTGAGTACTCGATTGAATAGAAGTGTAGAATATAAATCGAATTCTTGTTTACCAATAGTAACTGGAACTGGGAACTGTCATTAAGCAATCTGCTTATAAGGTGCGATATCACATGATCACACCAACGTATGACAGCAATTTCATAAGTCCCAGTCACTAATTAGATGAATGCCATGTGATCACAGTGTCCTGTGGACATGTGATCACCTTTTGCAAACTTCTGCCTGCTCCCCTATTGATTTTATTTGTTGGAAACTGGCAGTACTGCAGGGACGCAGAGAGAGAGACACTACTACGAGGATCCCTTTTTCAGCACTATCATAACTTTGAACAGTTGCTGAAAGAATATCCATTAAGTGAGAACTACCTCTAGTTTCTTTATATGTGAATCTTTTTTTTAATAGAAAAGGACATTCTACTAACATTGGTTATTATTTTCTCTGATAGGATTATTGCAATGTGTGGCGATTATTACATTGGTGGGCGTCGATTTTCTTCACTTTCCGATCTAATAGGGTATTATAGCCATGTGTCTTGTTTGCTTAAAGGAGAAAAATTATTGTTTCCTGTAGCACCTCCAGAGGTATGTATTTTTTATATAAGAATATGCATTTTTATATATTTGCAATTAACTGGAAGTGAACCAGTTTGGTATTGTGGTTAAGGTAACAGGTGAAAAATCTGGACGCAGTGGGTTCTACTTAGGCACAAAGGCAATTGGATGACCTTATAGCCAGTCACTCTTTTAGCATTAGGAAGAGGCAATGTTAAACCATTTCCAAACATCTTGTCAACAAACTACAGTTGCTAGGAATCAATACTGATTCAATGGACAAAAAATAATAATTTAAATTAAATTCAAAAACTGAAAATCACTGTTTCAAGATTCACAGCTCTGTTGCTCTTTTTCAGAGATAAGAGGAGTGGATTTAAATGCCATACTTATATAAGCCTATACAGTCTCTTAAAGAGGTTAATTAGATTGACACAGAATAATTACAAGTTTTTAAGTTCTCCAGAATTTTACATCAAAGTCAGTCCCAAAATAGAAGTTGTGAATAGAGAACAATACAGTTTTCAGGAGAAAAGAGACAATGTAATGTGATATCAACAACTTGCAATCTGCAATCAGCCAACTGGGTCTACCTTGGGAGCAATATATATATATATTGGAGTTCTGTTGTTCTCTATTCCTTCTTTTTATAAATAATGCCTGACGAAATGTTCTGGAGATTCCAAAAGCTTGCATAATCTCTTGTGTCAAGTTGGTCAGACAGAAATTTTGAACAAAAACAACAAAAGGGTAATAATATGACAATAATTAAATGTAATACCATCTATTTATTTTTATAAAGAACAATTTGAATATAAGTATAGATTTTTTTCTGATCTATATAAATTGTAAAAAAAAAATTCAGCAAACATGTAACACAAATGCCAGTATTTTACATTTGTGTATTGTAATCTTAATTAAAAACAATCCAAAAAACCCCCCCATCTCAATTATTTTACTATTAACTTTATATTTATTTCTGATGTTTCATCTGAACCTAGATAAAAATCTTGATCTTCTTTATTGGTTTTGAAATTGGTTTTGACCAATTGGAAGTTTATGAGTAAAGGAATGGGTGAAAAAAAGCTGACTAAAATGTGGATCTGAATATCTTGGAGATTTTGTCTTGATTCAGTATACCAATTTTGAAGTTTTTCTTCAAAATAGAATATCCTCCTTTTTTATACAGCCAGTAGAGGACCGCAGGAGAGTCCGAGCCATTCTGCCATATACTAAAGTGCCAGAAACAGATGAAATAAGGTATAATTTAGAATGTTAAATAATGCATGTACATTTGTGTTTAATATTTGTTAGATTTTTTGTAAGAATTAACATGGCACCACACTCTATTAATTTAAAATAATAGAAAACTATTTTAATATAATCACTTTAATAGTTCTTTTATTTCAATGTAAAGTTTGTTTGATCATTAACTTAATAATGAAGTCAGTCACATTTATGGAGATGATGCATATAGTTAATGTGGTGTAAGTTTAGATTTAAGGAAAGCACAAAAAAACTCCAGGTTTCTATTTAAAGTAACTTTATTAAAGCACCATCCACTTCTATATATAGGTACCCAAGAGTTAGTCCCAGTGAATTCAAACAGATATACTTTTTAGTAAATAATTGTGGAATCACATGTTACTAATTGTAACATTTTTGAAAGTAGGATGTGATTTTTAAAAAAATAGGGGATTTCAGGAGATTTCTATTCTTGCTCCACACCTGTTGTTCTGGAAGCAATATCATTTAGCAATAGCAATAGCATTTAGGCTTTTACATCGCTCCAATGTGTTTCTCCACCAATATTTCAGAATATAAGCCTTCAAATAAATTTACTATAAAATAAAACACATTTAAAATAAAATTACGTTACAAGAGATCATCAAGGTTTTCTACAGAATAATTGATAGCCTATGGTTTGGGGGAAAATTACAAGAAATTCATTTAATTTTCAAAGACAGAAGTTAGGTCAAGTTGATAAAAGTGTAACTTTGCTCGCTTGAGTATTGATTTAAATAATTAATAATTTTACCTTAACTACCTGTAGTTTCCTTAAAGGAGACATGTTCATTGTCCACAATGAATTAGAAGATGGATGGATGTGGGTTACAAACTTACGTACAGATGAACAAGGCCTTATTGTAGAAGATTTAGTAGAGGAAGTGGTAAGTAATATTACTCAAGTGTTGTTTTCTACTCTTGTGAATTTTATTCCTTTAAACATTAAACTTAATGTTTAAATTTTTTAAATTATACTATGTTTTTTTCTAAAGAGAACAGAATTCTTTAACATTCTTAATGCTAAAATCATTTTGTGTT
>NW_015397025.1:0-2051 GCF_001527695.2 Protobothrops mucrosquamatus
GACGTCTTCAGCAATAAAAAATGCCGATGTCGTCCTAATTCACCAGGCCCCGAGATGACAGCAAATTTACATTTTTTAATTAAACTAGCAGCCAGTTTTTATGAGAGGGGGCTGGGTTATGCAAATCAAATGGTTGTGTACGAAAGATTAGGAGAGTTTGGGAATAAATTCCACAAATGCTAATAATAAAAAAAAAAAAGAAAAAGAAAAAAGAAAAAAAGAAAAGAAAAGAGAGCGCGAGAGAGGAAGAGAATGAGTGAAAGAAAGAAGGGATATTGTTCCATTAGCCCCTTTTAAACTGATTTCCCTGGAGAGGAGGCAGGGGGGAGGCGAGGGGAGGGGGCTGGCGCAAAGCTTTCAAAGGCAGCATCAATTTTTAGGGTTGAAGGCTCTCCTGGATGTTGACCCCTCCCAGAGGGAAGTGATAGCAAAGGCAAGGAGAAACTTATTTACTGTTGCATTAATGCCGGGGTCTTGCCGAGACCCTGCAGCAGGAAGGCTGCACAACTCCATTTGCCCCACTTCCACCCCCTCCCCACGTGCAGATGGAAGACTCTTCGTGAATAGCAGAGGGGCAGTGATCCTTAGTAGGGGGGGGGTATGGCTTGAAACTGGCAGAGGCAGGGGGCATGCCCCCTGTTCTGAGACCACAATCAGGGTCTGTTTGAGACCCTCGTAGGAAAAATTGCAACTTGGGTGGCCCCCCCTGTTTAAAACTTCAGCGTAATCCACTCCAGTGCGCCTGTGACATAACGTCTCTCATTTGGTCCCTTCGCCATGTTGCGATCGAGGCACAATGTTCTTCCTTCTACTGGTGCTTAGTTCCTGCCCTGGGCACGGTCCTTGTGACATTGTTCTTCTTCTACTACTCTGATTTTATTGTTATGGAACAGAAGCTGATTTTCCAGAGAGTTTATAAACAGGACAATCTGATCAGAGAAGGAGGGTTTGTTAATGGTACATCAGCCCGGTGGGCGGCCGAAGGGCTGGCGGCGGCTCCTGAAAAAACTGGCACAGCAAAATTGAGAAATCCCCGGAGGAGCCAGGTGGGAGGAGAGACACCGCAAACTTTTCAGGCCAGTTGTGATGCACTGAGTATTGTGAGTTGCTGGGTGCAGCCAGTCAATTCCCATTGACTTGGATTGTCGGCGTCTGACATTTTGCATCTAAACACAAGATCACCAATAGTGCTCAGGGACCCAGAACTTTACGACCCCCTTTTTTTTTTCCAGATACCTCGTTTTGAAAGGGACCCAGCTTGCTAACACGATTCTTTCCAGCCCTTTTCTCTCTTGGGAGCCCTCTGGTATCTTATCTTCCAGCCAGCCAGAGTCTGTGTCAGAGGTTGAAAGAGAGAGAGGATTCCCAAGGTCGGGAAGTAGTGGAGTTTCCAATCCCGGGGCAGTTTCACACTCGGGATGAAAGGCAGGCAGGCGGGTGGCCTTGCAAGGAAGAGTGAGAGTGGAGGGATCACAGCTTGCTGGAACGCAAAGCCTGGGAGGAGTGTGTGCCGAAGTTGGCAGTCAGGTCACACCCGGTTCAGTTCCTCCTAGGTGACTTCGCCACGGGGGAAGGCTGGGCCAGCGGCTCCTATCTTCTTTTCGTTTGGGTGTGATGATTCACATCCACTATTTTTGGCAGCACGCATTTCACCTGGGCCCTGATCTAACTCCTTTTCTGGATGGGTTGGATCACAGCCGTGGTGGCGCGGTGGTTAGAATGCAGCATTGCAGGCTAATTCTGCTGACTGTCAGCAGTTCGATCCTGACCGGCTCAAGGTTGACTCGTCCTTCCGTCCTTCTGAGGTCGGAAAAATGAGGGTGCAGATTGTTGGGGGGCAACAGGCTGGCTCTGTAAAGCACTCAGAGGGGGCTGTAAAGTACCATGAAGCGGTATATGGGTGCAGCTGAGCAAAGCATTGTGAAGTGGTATATAAGTCTAAGTACTATTGCTGTTTCTCCCTCCCTCCCTTCTTTCTATCCTTCCTTCCTTTTTTTCTCCCTCATCTCTCTTTTTTCCTCCCTCCCTCCCTTCCTTCCTTCCTTCTTTCT
>NW_015397025.1:11058-13142 GCF_001527695.2 Protobothrops mucrosquamatus
CTCTCTCTTCTTTCTCCTTTCTCTCTCTCTCTCTCTCCTCTCTCTCTCTCTCTCCTCTCTCCCTCCTCTCCCTCCTTTCTCTCTCTCCTTTCTTTCTTTCTCTCCTTTCTCTCTCTCTTCTCTCTCTCTCTCCTCTCTCTCCCTCCTTTCTCTCTCTCCTTTCTTTCTCTCTCTCTCCTTTCTCTCTCTCTCTCTCCTCTCCCTCCTTTCTCTCTCTCCTTTCTTTCTTTCTCTCTCTCCTTTCTCTCTCTCTTCTCTCTCTCTCCTCTTTCTCCCTCCTTTCTTTCTCTCTCCTTTCTCTCTCTCTCTCTCTCCCTCCTTTCTTTCTTTCTCTCTCTCTCTCCTTTCTCTCTCTCTTCTCTCTCTCTCCTCTCTCCCTCCTTTCTCTCTCTCCTTTCTTTCTTTCTTTCTCTCTCTCTCTTCTCTCTCTCCTCTCTCTCCCTCCTTTCTCTCCTTTCTTTCTCTCTCTCCTTTCTCTCTCTCTCCTTTCTCTCTCCTCTCTCTCTCTCTCTCTCTCTCTCTCTCTCTCTCTCTCTCTCTCTCTCTCTCTCTCTCCTTTCTCTCTCTCTCTCTCTCTCTCTTCATAATGCCAGGAAGGGCATTTGAAGGGGATTGCCACTCCTGCATCCCCTTGTCACAGCTGGTCTGGCAGGTTGGCTGTGTGTCATTGCTGCCTTTCATATTTGGCGTGCGTATTTGCATATAAGATTTGTTTCACCTAAGAGAACTTGGGAGGAAGGGCGTTGGATATCGGTGCAACCAGCCCAGTTCAAGATAGATAAAACTGTTCGAAAGTAGCCAGGTTCTCCCTCCCCCCCCCATCCTGACGATTAACTAGAACAATTTAGCAAAGCTTCACATTGAAGGACATTGAATAATATTTATGTTCCTTATACGTAAGGGTGTAGGTCTATACATATGTTGTATACAGTATGTTTTAAATGTGTGTTATGTATGTGTACACTTTGAGAGGAAGCAACTAAATTTTATTTTTAATGTGCCATTGTGCCCACAGGAAAAAATGACAATAAAGGTTATCTATCTATCTATCTATCTATCTATCTATCTATCTATCTATCTATCTATCTATCTATCTATCTATCTATCTATCTATCTATCTATCTATCTATCATCTATCTAACCATCTATCTAATCATCTGTCTGTCTGTCTGTCTGTCTGTCTGTCTGTCTGTCTGTCTGTCTGTCTGTCTGTCTATCTATCTATCTATCTATCTATCTAATTATCTATCTATCTATCTATCTATCTATCTATCTATCTATCTATCATCTATCTATCTATCTATCTATCTATCTATCTATCTATCTATCTATCTATCTATCTATCTATCTATCTATCTATCTATCTATCTAATTATCTATCTATCTAATCATCTGTTATAAACTCCAGGAACTCCACTTCATTTTTGTGGCACTCCCCACCCCCCCAAAAAAACCCCAAACCTCTGAAATATTCCTGAGAGAATTGGAAAGCCATGGCATCCCAACACACCAAGCACAGGAAATGTTTGCTTGCAAACAAGACGGATGGAAAATAATGTTCCATATCAGATAAGATACTCCATGCCTTCCCCTTCCCACGGCCCGATCTATCTCTGCTTCCCATCAGAAAGCTCTTCCGTCCAGCAGTCCTCATTGATCCCTCACCACAGACAGTCACTTCGGCGTAAGCTGCCAAGTAGGGCAGATCAATACGAATTCTTGAGAGGGGAAGCTGATTGGCAGCTGCTTTTGTCCCCAGCCACACGCTCTCTCCCCCCCCCCCCCGTCCCCCGGGCTCCCCTCCCCACGGCTGAGAAGTGTGAAGCCAGCCAGCCAGCCACCCAGCAGGTGGAATTTCTTAGGCTACCTGAGAAGGTTTGACACAACATTTGGTTTTTCCCTGGGTGGCTGCTGGGATTCTCTCTCTGCAGATTCAAAGGCTAAGATAGCGACTGGATTTCTAAGGCCGAATAGGACATTTTGAACCCTTCCAAAGTCTCCCTTCGGGAAACCGGGGGGGGGGGGTGAGTGTAAAAAAATCCATAATTGTATCAACTTCCTCTTTTTCAGATAGATAGATAGAT
>NW_015397025.1:15973-18740 GCF_001527695.2 Protobothrops mucrosquamatus
GTTTTTAAGAAGAGACTGGACAGCCATTTGTCCGAAATGGTATAGGGTTTCCTGCCTGAGCAGGAGGTTGGACTCGATGACCTCCAAGGTCCCTTCCAACTTTATTATTATTATTATTATTATTATTATTATTATTATTATTATTATTATTATTATTATTATTATTATTATTATTATTATTATTATTATTATTATTATTATTATTATTATTATTGGGAGGAACAAATCAGGGAATATTTCCTACATAGGTATTTTGCTGTTGTGTTTTATTGCAAATATTCAGGTTGTGGGGAAAGCCTTTTGCTGCCTTTAGCAAAAAAAAGAAGAAGAAGAAGCAAACACAGCCCATGATCAAGAGGCTTAATGTAAGAAACTCCACACTTTTCCGCTTTGGAGAACCCCCCAGAACCTTCTACCGCATTGGTGCACATCCTGTGTTGAGGAGTGGTTATCGGGGTGTTTGATATGGCTCAGAATTGCTTGAGGCAATAAGGCGTGCGGTATAAAGTCCATTCTTTCATTTCGGCGTTTGGAGCAGGAGAAGCCAACGCCAAAAGGCAGGAGTCCTTTCCCCCAGCCCTCGTTCCAGGATTATGGCCTGGTTCAAATCCCAACCGGCTGTGGGATCACCCAACAAATTGCCCCTCCATTTTCTCAGCCTTCCCGAAGGATGTTGCAGGAAGTTCCCGCGCACCAGTCCTATTGATGTGAACCGGCCTGAAGCCTTTTTGGTGTGCCGTTGAGCGGGGGGAGGAGAGTTAATGGCGGGGGAACCATTCCTGGGCCAGTCCTGCCAGCCTTCTCCCACAGCTCCTGTTTGTTGCTGGGATGAGTAACGCTGATGGGTCTGAACAGCTCCAGCCAGGCGACAAGGGGAAAGAATAACAAGCTCTCACGGTCGGGGCCCAGCCATGGCCCCGTTGCTATTTAAGGAGAGACCGGTGGATTTAAGGCTAGCTGTGATCTTTTGTCGCTGCATTAGGGGCAGGAATTTGGTGGGTAAATCCTGGGGGAGGGCTAGGGACAAGCTGGGGGCTGGGTCCCACTGGTCCCGACAACTCAGCAGGTCCAACAGGAAAAAAACTGTGACCCCCCCCCCGGGGGACACCGCGTCCGTCGTAAATACGAACCAGTGGCCCAAGCGCCTGGACTTTGATCACGTGACCGTGCGGAGGCTGCAGAGGGTCGTAAGGGTGAAAAACAGTCGTAAATCCCTTTTTACGGCGCCGTTGTTCCTTTGGACCGTCACTAAATGAGCGGTTGTAAGTCCAGGCCTACCTCTAAGTCAGTGGTGGCGAACCTATGGCACGGGTGCCAGAGGTGGCACTCAGAGCCTTCTCTGTGGGCACTCGCGCCGTCGCCCCAGTCCTAGGCCTTCAGCTGGGTTTTATAAAACCTTTTTACTTTAGGCCTCCACCGCCGTGTGCAAAAAAAAAAAGGTTCAATCAATCAGTCAATTTCAACTTCTCGTGGGAAAAAAAAGATCTTGCAAAGTTGGAATTGATTGATTGAACTTTTTAGTCCCACCCAGTCTGCCATTACCACTGCAGCCGTGCCCACCCAATGGTCCACACCCACCCAATGGTCCACACCCAGCCAATGGGCCACATCCACCCGGCACCCGACAATGCATAAGTGGGTTTTGGGTTGCAGTTTGGGCACTTGGTCTCTAAAAGGTTTGCCATCACTGCTCTAAGTCATTTTATATTGCTTCAGATTCCCATTCCTGGCCTGTATGTCCCTCTCCTGATAGAAATGGCTCCCATCCACGGAGTTGGTAGGACATCTTTCATCGCTGCGGTGCTTAACGGTGGCTGATTACCTTTCTCCGTACCCCATAAGTCAGCAGGTAGATTTGAAGTCAGATTTCACTGCTTCTTCACACCGGCGCAGAAATTGATGGATCTGGGTCTTTCCAGAGGTAGCACCTTCCCTCTCTCCCCCCCCCAATTCTACAAGTGGCTCTGAGCTTCACCTGTCGGTGGTGTGTGTGTGTGTGTGTGTGTGTGTGTGAAGTGAAGTGAGACAACAGTAAGGTTTTAATCTTCCTGATAGCACCGACATTAATTTAATCTTCCTGATATTTCTGCAAAAAATAATGTTTTAATCATGTAAGTGGACGGGGGGTGGGGTGGGGGGGTGCACAGCCCCACCAAGGAGCTTGTGCCTTGGGGGACGAAAGCCGCTAAAGTGGTAGATTTATGAAAAGGAAGGCTTGCCTAGAAGTTTGACCCCCTGGCTGAGGAGAGCTCCATCATTTTCTGCTGACAGTTTGGGCTTCCTTCCTTCCAGATTTGTCAGCATTTGTAAAGCCCCGTCAAGCATTCAAAACATCTCAAACATCTTTCTGACTAATAACTGTCACAACAATCTTGTAAGGTAACTTAATGCTGTTATTACCCAAACACCGATGGGAGGCCTGAAGTGGGAAGGGAGAAGTCACTTGAGGAATGTCACGGTAGATAACCAATCAGTCAGTCAGAATATAACTGGAAGGGACCTTGGAGATCTTCTAGTCCAACCCTCTGCTCAACATACTGTCCAGTCTGTTCTTGAAAACCTCCAGCGATGGAGCACCCACAACTTCTGGAGGCAGGTTGTTCCACTGGTTAATTGTCCTCACTGTCAGAAAGTTTCTCCTTAGTTCCAGGTTGCTTCTCTCCTTGATGAGTTTCCACCCATTATTTCTTGTTCCTTGTACAAGTGCTTTGAGAAATAAGTTGACCCCCTCCTCTTTGTGTCAACCTCTCATTATCATGTCCCCCCT
>NW_015397025.1:21705-24666 GCF_001527695.2 Protobothrops mucrosquamatus
GCTCAGGCAGGAAACCCTATACCATTTCAGACAAATGGCTGTCCAGTCTCTTCTTAAAAACTTCCAGTGTTGGAGCATTCACCGCTTCTGGAGGCAGGTTGTTCCACTGGTTAATTGTTCTAACTGTCAGGAAGTTTCTCCTTAGTTCTAGGTTGCTTCTCTCCTTGATTAGTTTCCACCCGTTGCTTCTTGTCCTGCCCTTGGATGCTTTGGAGAATAGCTTGACTCCCTCTTCTTTGGGGCAGCCCCTGAGATACTGGAAGACTGCTATCCTGTCCCCCCTCGTCCTTCTCTTTGTTAAACTAGACATACCCAATTCCAGCAGCCGTTCCTTATGTGTTTTAGCCTCCAGTCCCCTAATCATCTTTGTTGCTCTTCTCTGCACTCTTTCTAGAGTCTCAGCATCTTTTTTACATCGTGGCGACCAAAACTGGATGCCGTATTCCAAGTGTGGCCTTACCAAGGCCTTGTAAAGTAAGAACAGAACAACTTGGCAGGCGGCCCTGAACTCAACGGGCCCAATTCAGCCCAGCGTGTTCTGTTGCCAAAGGGAGATTTTTGCCCCCTTTTTACGCCCTTTCTTTTGCCACACTCGCGAAATGAAACCGCTGCAGCCGTTAACCGAGCTACACGGCCGTTAAGCGAATCGGGCTCCCTCCCCCCCCTCGACTTTGCTTGTCAGTAGGTCGCAAAAGGGGATCACGTGACCCCGGGGAGACGGCGACCGTCGTAAATGTGAAGCAGTGGCCCGAGCGTTTGAACTTTGGTCACGTGACCGCGGGAATGCTGCGACGGTCGTAAGAGTGAGAAGCGGTCGTAAGTCCCTTTTTTCAGTATGCGACTTTTGTTTGTTAGCTAGACTATGATGATGATGATGATGATGATGATGATGATGATGATGATGATGATGTTGGAAGCGACCTTGGAGGTCATCTAGTCCAACCCCCTGCTAATTGAACTACCTGTATTTCTTCGCCTATTTCTTGATTAAATTTTCCCCTTTGTCCCTCTCCCCTAAGTGTCTTGATATGCACTTCACACGCTACTAGGAGAGGTGAGTTTCTGATGCTTGTCTTTGTAATTTTCAAGCAAAGGAGGCCCCCAGTATTCCTTCTGGCCCCCACTTCCCCCACAGGGACTGCCCCAGGACCCCCACCAGTCCTCCTCTGCCTTTGCCTCCACGGCATGCCAGTTATCTCCCTTAGATGCTTCTCCCACTGTGGAAAGCATCCCATCTCTTGCTGTTTTATGTCGTGGCACCACAGGTGTGCTTTTTATCAGGATTCCAAATGGGGTGGAATGAGCTGAACACCTGCCCTCTGTGAGCCAGGCCTTGCCTTTACAAATTATCTGGGTTTGTTCTCTTGTCCTACTCACACACACCCCTCCCCAGACGCTTTCTAAAGCACCTGACTTTTTGTAGCATGCAAACCGGGACTCTGTGTTGACGGTGGAAATATCTAAAGACAAAAGAGGAGTCAGAGAAGGGTGGGATTGAAACCGACCATCCCAACCGTGGTCCACTTTGAGGCCAAGCAGTTTGGCTTGGAGCCCTGGTGGCTAGAATGCAGTATTGCAGGTGGACTCTGCCCACTGCCGGCAGTTCGATCTTCACCGGCTCAAGGTTGACTCAGCCTTCCATCTTTCCGGGATCAGTAAAAATGAGGATCCAGAGCGTTGGGGGCAATACGTTGACTCTGTATAGCGCTTAGAGAGGGCTGTAAAGCACGGTGAAGCGGTATATAAGTCTTAAGTGCTCTTGCTATTGCAATTGAATGAATTGGGTACAGTCTGCGGGAGCATCACGTCCTTCATCCAGCTGTAGCTCTCCTCCTGTAACCTTTCCCAAAGTGTCTAGGGTCTGCCATCTTGGCTTTGCCCCTTAGTAACATGCTTGTTAAACATGCTGCAACCATCATAAATACGAACCAGTGGCCCAAGCACCTGAATTTCGATCCCGCGACCTTAGGGAAAGCTGCGGTGTGGAAAAAAACTGTGCTAGGTCAGAGGCCCCCAACCTTTTGGGCACCAGGGACCACCGGTTCCATGGAGAGAGGTTTTTTCGCGGACCGGAAGGGGCGTGGATTTGTGTGCTGCCTGCATCCCGCGGATGGGGCTTTGCTTGTTTGTGCGGACCGGTTGCTGGTGCGCCGCGGCCCGCTACCGGTCCACAGACCGGGGGTTGGGGACCCCTGTCTTAGGTCATCTTTTTTTGCCACCGTTTAGTGGCGCCACTACATGGAATTGTTGTAAGTCAAAGAGCGGCCGGTACCGCTGAAAGCCGCCGTGGACTATCCTGTCGTGTGCAAAAAAAAAAAAAGGATCTCCTCCTCCTGTGACGGGATCCAGATCTTTATTTTAGCCTGGGCGAATTTTGCCCCGTTTCTCGAGCTGGCCTAGGCTGCTTTCCGACGCCCGAGTCGTGCGCCTTGGCCTGGCTCTGGAAATGACTTTTGGATTTTTCCGGCTGGCAAGCGGCTCTGGATGTTTTTCCCCTGGGCCTTAACTGCAGACCTCAGCATGTTGTCCTTCTCTCCTCCCCCCCCCCACGGGACGACGGAAGGGACAGGTGGGAAGAGCAGCAGTGGGAATGCCCTCTGCTTTCCAATGAGGGCCGGTCCCTTTGCAGTCCCCGTTTGCAGCTGATCTCCGTGCAAAAATATTGGATATTGACCGTTTTTCTCTCAAATCCGCCCCGGGGCCTTTAGGCAGCCGAAACTGCCCACCGCCGGGGTCCGCTTTCCCCCCCCCCAGTTGCCTTCTCTCCCTGTGGCCCAAAGGAAGGGTCACTTTGGACACAGAGCTTTGCTCAAGGATAGAGACCCCCCCCTCCCCGGACAAAGGCAAAGAAGCCAGAGTATTTAAACAAAAAATGCTGAGGTCTTATTTTTTCCCCTACTGCACGTTTCCCTAAATTGCCTTTGACTGCGTGCATCTCTAATGAAAGTTTATGCCCTTGAT
>NW_015397026.1:0-2254 GCF_001527695.2 Protobothrops mucrosquamatus
CACTATTGTCATAACGTCGAGGACTACCAATATTTAGTTCACCCTAGCACGTCTGAACCAAGTGACTAAGTAAATTGGTACTTTAGATTTTTATCTCCATCTACTGATTCTGTAGATTATAATAATAATAAAGTTGGAAGGGACCTTAAGAGGTCATCTAGTCCAACCCCCTGCTCAGGCAGGAAACCCTACACCATTTCGGACAAATGGCTGTCCAGTCTCTTCTTAAAAACTTCCAGTGTTGGAGCATTCACAGCTTCTGGAGGCAGGTTGTTCCACTGGTTAATTGTTCTCACTGTCGGGAAGTTTCTCCTTAGTTCCAGGTTGCTTTTCTCCTTGATCAGTTTCCATCCGTTGCTTCTTGTCCTGCCTCCAGATATTATTTTACATTTTACATGAATGATTTAGGGTCTGAACAAGTAAGATTGCCCTTAGAATCTGAATCAGACTGATACTCAGAATTTAGAGTAAAATGCATGGCACGGGGAATAACATAGCACCAGCTCGCCATTCAGATGTAACGTAACACTGTCTGTTTCAAGGTTCATTATCCAAGAGAGCCACCTTGTGGAAATCACCTCTTCTGCCTAGTCCAAGCAAAAGCAAGAAAATCACAATAGCTAGTGCAAATGTCCTCCTACACTGTGAGTTCCCGGGGAGAAATGCTGCCCCTTTCTTCTGATGATTTAAAAACAGCATGGAAAATCTGGGTCTGTCTTATGTTTAGGGTTCATCGGCTGCAAGGATAGGCACCTTCACTCAACCACCACAAAATGCAAAATGCCACTCTTTTAAAAATTGAACCATCTAGATCAGACATGTCAAACGCAAGGCCCAGGGGCCGGATGCGGCCCACGAAGTGGTTTCATGTGGCCCGCAAAGCCATCCTGGAAACAGTGAGGGAACAGCCCCCACTGCCTTGGCCTTAACCCAGGCCAGCCAGGAGCCAATGTACAATTTTGTGATGGCCATCTATGCTGAAAGGCATTCAGTCTTAGCTCCACAAGGCCGTCTGGAAACAGCGAGGAACCAGCCCCTGCTGCATTGGTCCTTCCCCCTGGGTGCATGCTGGGGAGGTGTCACCCTTTGTGAGGAATGAAGAAATGGACCATGCCTTGGCGCTTGCCCCGATCCCACCCCCCTTCTGCCAGAGACCCTCAGATCTGTCCCACTCCTGCCCAGGCCCCCACAGGCACCCTTGATGCAAACAATGTAGAGCCCAGTAGGCACCCTTGATGCAAACAATGCCCACCCAGTAGGCCACACCCACTCCATCCACACCCACCCTGTAGGCCGCACCCACCCTGGCCACACCCATCCGGCCCCCCTGAGGACAACCGCAATGCTGATGCGGCCCTCAATGAAATTGAGTTGGACACTCCTGATCTAGAGACAGAGTGTGCAGAAATGAATAGATTGACTTTAAAGATAAAAGAGAAAGAAGACTCAGTGTATTTTAGAACATGGGATATTTTTTTTCAATGGCTAGAAAAAACATGTTAGAGAGAAAGGAATGTGATAGGTAATTTTGAATATATATTAGCAAGAAGAAGAAGACCATCGAGCAATTCACATATTGTTTATGATAATCAACTATTACTCATTGGGTTTTTTTAAACACATGAACCCAGACATTATGCTGTTTGCTAAATATTGAGAATGTTATTTGCAAAAAACCCTAACCTCAACCCCAACCCTAACCCAAATCCCAAACCCACAAAATTTCATCCTGCATTTTCTCCATTGGAAATAAAAAGATATATATCTGATAGGGTGAAAAGCGCTATTCGGTATCTCGGGGATGAACTCTTTGGCAGGCAGGGCAGAGTAATTTGAGATATGCTGGAGGACACCCAGAGCAGAATGTGCTGAGAGACAAGGGAGATGTGATTTGATAGGGATGTAATTCCCACCACAGTTGAGTGGGAAGCATCCCCTTGACTCTGGATTTGAACTTGAATCATGCAAGCCTGAAAATACCTTTCTCCTATGTTGCCTCTCCAGTATAAGAAGCAAGGGAGGGGCCTGTTGAGACACTTGCCATGCTCACATACCTACTGTCGGCTCAACTGCTGCTTATCTATTTCCCTGACTCTGGCTCTTTCCCCTGTCTCCTAAGGCCATTTCCAAACAGTTACAGAAAGATTCTGAAAGGCACCAAAAGGGACGGGTGGGTCTCACATATGGCTTATGGCAGGGGTCCCCAACCCCTGGTCCATGGACCAGTACCGGGCCGCGGCATGCCAGCAACCAG
>NW_015397026.1:5577-7682 GCF_001527695.2 Protobothrops mucrosquamatus
TTTCCCAACCGTAGCAATTTTAAAATGTGTGGACTTCAACTTCTAGAATTCTTTAACCAGCATGGGTAAACAAATTTATATATAATAAATTAAATAAATTTTAATAAATAAATTAAAAATATAAACTATAAAAATATAAACTATAAAAATCTATGATATTTGTATATTTTTGATAGATTAAAAAAATATGCAGAAACCCCAAAGATCAGACATTATAGGGCGCTATTCACCAGGAGCCTATGCACATGTAATACCACACCTGGAATACTGCAGCCAATTTTGGTCACCATATCACAAATAAGATGTTGAGAGTTTGGAAATAATTCAGAGAAGAGCAACTAAGATGATCAAAGGCCTGGAGACTAAAACGTACGAAGAACAGCTGCGGGACTTGGGTTTGGCTAGTCTAAAGAAAAGAAGAAATAGGGGAGACATGATAGCAGTGTTCCAGTATCTGAGGGGCTGCCACAGAGAAGAAGGGGTCAGGTTGTTCACCAGAGCACCAGAGGGAAGGACAAGAAACAATGGTTGGAAACTGATCAAAGAGAGAATCAACCTGGAATTAAGGAGAAAGTTCCTGATAGTGAGGACAATTAACCAGTGGAACAGCTTGCCTCCAGAGATCGTGGGCGCTCCATCACTGGAGATTTTTAAGAAGAGATTAGACATTCACCTGTCTGAGACGGTATAGTTCTCCTGCTTAAGCGGGAGGCTGGACTAGAAGACCTCCAAGGTCCCTTCCAGCTCTATTCTATTCTATTCTATATTCTTTTCTTCTATCTTCTATGTTCTAATTCTACTCTAATTCTATTCTATTCTATATTCTATTCTATTCTATGTTCTAATTCTATTCTAATTATTCTATTCTATTCTATATACTATTCTATATTCTATTCTATTCTATGTTCTAATTCTATTCTAATTATTCTATTCTATATACTATTCTATATTCTATTATATTCTATATTCTATTCTATATTCTATTCTATTCTATGTTCTAATTCTATTCTAATTATTCTATTCTATATACTATTCTATATTCTATTCTATGTTCTAATTCTATTCTAATTATTCTATTCTATATACTATTCTATATTCTATTCTATTCTATTCTATATTCTATTCTATTCTATATTCTATTCTATATTCTATTCTATTCTATGTTCTAATTCTATTCTAATTATTCTATTCTATTCTATATTCTATTCTATTGTATATTGTATTCTATTCTATTCTTATTTGTGCAGTTATTCAGTCTTCCCACATCACTCCAACATGGGAGAAGAAACACCTCCTGCTGCTTCTTTCACACACCTCAGCAAACCAAGGGGGGAATTCTCAAAAACCTGGGAAGTTCAAAAGCCCCCCCCCCCACATCGCCTCTGCACTCAGTGGAAGAGACCGGCCCCCCTCCTTCTCTTTATCCTCTTCTCAATTGTCTTCCTTCACTATCCTCCTTTCTCCAATCCATCTTTCTGCAGCCACAGCAAGCCATTCGGTCCTTACGTCACTTTTCCCCTAAGAAAAATAGCTCTGAGATGCCTTGGGCCGCAAATCCCATCACCTCCCCGTCTACACGGCCTATTCATAGAGGGGAGGATGATGGGAGCTGTAGTTCTGGAACACCTTGCAGCAGGTCCGACGCGCAGGAAGGGCAGGTGTGCGATGACGTCACACGCTCCCCTGCTCGTCATCGCTATGCAAATCGTGACGTTCCCTTCTCAAAGGGCGAGGGGGGGGTGAGACGCTGCCAGGTAGCCCCGCCCCTGTTCTCTTATTGGCCGCCACCTAACAATTCCCAAAACCTGAGAACCAATCATCTCCCTACCCGCCCGTGGAGGAAGATCGCCTTCTCCCGCGCAGATTCCCTCAGCACTTTCAGCACAGAGAGCTCGGCCAAAGGGAAGTTGCCGGGGGCCGGCCCTTCATTCGGGGGCGCGGCGGATCCGTTCTCTCCCTCTTCCTCCTCACATTTTCTCTTAAGAGCGGGAGACTCGGCCATCTCTGAAGCGTAAAGCTAGCGCGCAGGCGCATCTGGATTAGCTCCAAGCGCGCGCCAATAAAGTTCCGGCGGCTCCCTCTACCGGCCGGAGGACACTACTACC
>NW_015397027.1:0-2365 GCF_001527695.2 Protobothrops mucrosquamatus
AGGATGGAGTTCCCTCTTACACTTCCAGCAGTTTCAACTTGTTGCTTTTCTACCTTTTCCACACTTTGAAAAAAATTGTACTCTGTGCTTCATGGCCTTGAAGCTAAGCAATTTTTGGTTGTTGATGTAAGTGACATTTATGTTCCCAAACCTCTGGCTCTAAGCTTTTCTTCCAAATTTCTTTGAATTGTTTTTTTTTTGGGGGGGGGGAGGAGGAACTAAGAGTAAGCACACAGTAAGGAAGAATGAGGTGGGGGCCACTCCCTTTGGAATACACATAGAATCTGAATCCCTGATAGCCTTTTAAAGATTTGTAAGGCAGAATCCCCCCCCCCCTTATACAGGAAGGCTTTAGAATTGGTATCAATGCGATTTATGGATCTCTGGTTTCTCTCTGGAGTTGTTCTGTTTTATGTTCTCTTTAAAACTCATGACCAGAGAAAGAACAGTAGAATGGGACAATAAATAAATCCCTCACATTCTGTATCACAGACTAGTATGCTGGCTATTTACATGCCCATTTATAGTGGCATCTGGAACTCCTTATTACCTATCCCTCCCCACTAGGTCAGAATGCTAGCTATACTATCTTTGAGATACAGTGAGTGAATAAAAACAATTTGATTTACTGGGCTACTGATTCTGACTGATTCTTCTCCCTGTCACTTCTCAGGATCAATTTGGTTTGTTGTAAATGGTCTCTTACGAAAGCATTTTGTAAGGATGGAGCAGAGCAGGGAGTAGAGCATCCCATAGGTTTTGTAATGAACACAGCTCATGTGTATAGAGGTACCTTTTACTAACACTTTGTATATGAATATATGCAGAATACGGAATGGGAAAAATAGGTTTTTAAAGCACTACAAGATTTCTCCCACATATTATGTCATATTGAAGCAAATTGACACAAAGCTGTACTGTGGGGTAGTCTAATATATACATTTTGAAATAAATCATTTGCAGAAAGGCTATACAATGCACAGGTTATTATATGGTATCTCGAGCCTTAGTGATGTTTAACAGATAAAAACTGTTATGCTTTGTATAATCAGAATGGTGCAGTGGGGTCATTTTTTTGTTATGCTGCATATTGTGAGAGCCTCTCATTTTCCTGAATTAGCGAAAAGTTGGGGAAAGAAAGTAATAAAAAGATTTCTCTTGAATGCTGCTGTAAAGAATGAATAAAGACTTATGATAAATTTGAATGTGAGATACCAGCTGGGCTTATAGATTCCCTTCTTAAAGAGAGTCAGCAAATATTTATTTTTTTACTTTTCTGGAGTCCATTCTTTTTTAATATATTTCCAGCTCTTTTTCATTAGGCAATCACCAGGCAATCTGCTGGGGAAAATTCTAGTTGGTGAGATACTGTATATCAGATTCACACCTGCTTTCGTACTTTCATGGAAAAACTGCCAAATCCAGAAGATCTCATTTTATTTTCCAGCTCAATAAAACATTCCCCAAAGCCTTAAATGTAGACCCAATATTTATTCATTGGCCCTTTTCACTAGAATATTGTTTACAGTATGTTAAAACTTTCTGGCCATCCAATGAACATTTAAATGGATCTTACTTATTTGGGATGGTGACTATTAATACATCTGGAATAAATTGCATTGAAGAGAACACTTTCATGACAAAATGAATCAAAGAGACAGAATTTACCTTTTCCAATGGTAAGACATCCTGAAATTAGCTTCTTCCTAGCCTCCATTATAAGCCCAAGAGTTTCAACAGGACAGAAGCCTGTTCTGGAGCTGTAATTATTTGAATAGTCAACATGGGTCCCATTTGCTTAGTAGGTGTGTTCTCACCAACCACAGATTTCAAACACAAGTGTTTCTTGGATACTCTCACATGTAATGGAATGTGTGGATGGTCTTGGGGAATGACAGGAACAGCTGTTGCTTAGGAACAATCAGAGAAGAAAGGAAGGAGCTCCCAGTGGCTTAATGGTCAGAGAAAGAAACTTAAGAAGGACCCACCCTAATGGATCAAGCAGTTAAAAGTGGCATCAAGAAGATTGTACTTTCAGAGTTGCAAGATAAAGATCAGCCCTTCCAGGAAAACCAGACAGAAAACACAACTAGATGAACTAATTCTACTTAATGTAAGGATACATTTGATTTTGATTTTGATTTTGATTTTATTAAATTTATACCTCGCCCTTCTCCCGGAGGACTCAGGGCGGCTTACAGCCAGTTTAAAACAATGATATAATACAATACAAAATTTAAAAAGATTAAAAATAACTATTTAAATTTGGCCGCTTCTACTAAAAATTTAATTTAAAACCCCTTTAAAATACCCCTAGGCCAGTCCTGCCTGCTGAAATAACCAGGTCTTAAGGGCGCGGCGGAAG
>NW_015397027.1:5789-7681 GCF_001527695.2 Protobothrops mucrosquamatus
GTCGCGGCCTCCATAGCTGCCGCAGCCTCACAGCTGCTGCGGCCTCTAACTCCCAAGTCCGCAGCCTCCAAATTCAAATCCGTCGCGGCCTCCGCTGTTATCGAGGCCGCGACCGAATCCAGGCCAGATTTTCCGTCGGGCCGAATCCAGGCCGGGTCTGGCCGGGTCTTCCGCCTGGCTTCGCCGAGGCTCCGCCGAGGCTCCACCGAGCACCGGCCCTTCGCCCCTCAGTATCCTCGCCAGACTAGACTGCTGGCGAGTTCAGCTCTCCAAATTGAATCACAGGAGAGCCCTCGGCCTCCGGGAGGCCCCCCATTTTCTGTTTCGGGCTCCACTCTGTCACGGAGCCGCCCCAGGTAGGTCCGCCATGTTGCGCACCGGAAATTGAAATTAACAGGGTTGCAAGTGTTGAGACTCTAGAAAGAGTGCAGAGAAAAGCAACAAAGATGATTAGTGGACTGGAGGCTAAAACCTATAAGGAACAGTTGCTGGAATTGGGTATGTTGAGTTTAATGAAGAGAAGGACGAGGGGGGACATGATAGCAGTGTTCCAATATCTCAGGGGTTACCAGAAAGAAGAGGGAGTCAACCTATTCCCCAGAGCACCTGAAGGCAAGACAAGAAGCAATGGATGGAAAATAATCAAGGAGAGAAGTAACCTAGAACTAAGGAGAAATTTCCTGACAGATAGAACAATTAATCAGTGGAACAACCTGCCTGCAAAAGTTGTAAATGCTCTAACACTGGAAGTTTTTAAGAAGAGATTGGACAATCATTTGCCTGAAATGGTATAGGGTTTCTTGCCTGAGCAGGCAGTTGGACTGTTGTTTTGTTATTCTGTTAAATATAAAAGTACAAACATCCCACCACCATTTTTAACTACTTGATGCATTAGGGCAGGTCCTTCCTAAATTTATTTCTCTAGTCGTTAAGCCACTGCAGGCTTCTGTGTCTCTCTTGTCTGATTGTTCTGCAGATGGTATCTCTTTTCCTTGTTCCCCAAGGTCATCCACACATTCCATTGCACACATGACCTCTGCTCAGATATGCTACCCAGAGCCAGCCAAACAACCATTCGTCAAAGTGATGGCATTGCTAGTGCACTGGGAAAGGAAGTCATTCTCATTTAAATTCTGCCCTTGCAAAATTGTAAAGTGACAAGAGCTGCTATAGTAGTAACTGCATTGAATGCCATATTGATTCAAGGCCTTCAGCTTGCCTGTATGTGCTGCTCCTGAAATTCTCTTTTGGATCAGCTCTGTGCATCCAGCAATTCATCAGGACTGTAGAAATGTAAATTTAGTTTGACAAAAGCAGAATCTGTCACAGGCTTGGATCTCTAGGGTGTCCGTAGACCTAATTAGTCAGTAGGGCTGTGTGAATTAGTTGTGATTCAGTTTGAATAATCAGTTAAGTTTAGATTGTTGAACCAATTAATTTTGGATTGTCCAATTGAATAATCTCATTAATTTAATTTGAACTGTCAGTTTGATTTAGAAAAAGTCTGTCTGTAGCCATGCAGAAAAGCTTCAAATAATCAAATCAATTCACAGGCAACCAGATCAGTTTGACAGCTCAACTAGAGTGACTCGATGTTTCAATCCAATTTGATCTGAAGATTTGATTGAATGGCTTTTGAAACACATCTTCACTTTGAATATTTGCATAGTGCTATTAGTTCAACCATATCTCTATGCAGGGCTTTTTTTCAGCCGGAACGCAGCGGAACCGCGTTCCGGCACCTTTTTCCGGGCCGGCCGCACCGGAAATAGCCCCTCCCACACCGGAAATAGCCCCTCCCAAATTTTACTTGCATTCCTGTTCTCTAAAGGGGCGGTCCTAGGGTTTGATGAGGGCGTGGCCAGGTTTGAGTTCCGCCACCTTTTCTCCGA